>NW_022475395.1:0-100397 GCF_009193585.1 Aspergillus caelatus
CAGCTATTCCTAAAGGCATATGAGTATTGCCAGGAGTGCGACGCGGATATTTCCTTAACAATTCGATTAAGACATAGCGGCGAGATTGTCTTTTTTAATTCTGACGGGTTCTGGTCTCCGTCAAAAGAGCAGCTGGTAGGTGGATCCATTAACCCTGTCAGACGTCCAGAGTCTAACCAACTTAGGCGACGTACTATCCAAGGCCCAAACAGGTCACTTGGCAGGAAATTGCGGCTCGATATAAGTCCTAATCATTTAACACAAACCCCGATACTAGAACAGAGAATTATCTAGCAGTATTACCCTATTTCTAGGCTCTTGGGCTCCGGTGATGGTGGTTGTGGGATCTACAGCAGATATATCTGGAACAGTAGTGCCTCTACCAATCATAGTCTAGGATATCAAACATTTCTAGGCTACAGTGTTTCATATTTGCAACCCCCTCATTTCAGTAAGTTGAGCATTGCTTAGCTTGCTCATTATCTATTGATATTTATTACCTTGCTTTCTAAATTTAGATCTCAAGGTCTTTATACAAAGATCATTAATTTAATAGTAGCAAAGTGCAGAGTGAGAAACAGGAGTCTAGGCCACACGGGATATATCCTAATTCAACCCTGACTTAAAACTCACAAATCCCCTGTAGACGCAAACCAGCTACACTAACTTATATTTTTCTAAATAATAGAATCAAGTAATATCACCAAACCGAAACTGCAGCCTCAAGTAATTGTTCCTACCTTGAAGCAACTAAAGGAAAAGAGTGACCAACGCAAACAAGAAAAACAAGCTGCCCTCATTAAAGCTAGTCTAAGATCTGGAAAATACGTGCTCTTTCTACAGGAAGTTCCTAAGATCAAGACTAGCCACTGCCGCGCATGGGATTGTATACCTAGGAGAAGCACCGGGAATCCAATCATCCGGTCTTATTATCGTTTCGCTTTGAAACAGATATCTGCACATTCTAGTACAGATATTAACTGCAAGTGACTGACCTTTCCTAATTAATAGATTTATATTAGGCTCTATCGAATACTACCATATCACATATTTCGAACGAATACTCCCTGACCTCCCTAATTTAGTTCGATATAGCTACCTAAAGATAGACAGCTGTATTGCAGCTCCACCAGATAATCAGATCTCTATAAAGTCGTCGATTAAAGCAATCAAGGACTGGTTTCATCACAAAAGATAATCATTTGACATTGACTGTTACGAGGGTTTCAACAAGGACTATGATAAATGGACCCAAGATACCAGTTATATCTGGATTGAATATGTACTCAGCCACAAAGAAAAAGTAGACACGCATTGCTGTCATTGTCAAATTTCTGCCGGGTGTTTCTGAGCCACAGAGATCACATTATTTTCCCAAAGAGCCTTCTTTAATATCACTCAGTAAGTTGATTACATCTGTTAGCGGACAGCCTCACATTGATAAGTAGTGGCTCTGGCGGAAGGAAAGTTGAATCATATTCAGCTTAGTACTGTACTATATATCTAAAAGACTGTCCTGTAATTTCTACCAACTAGAGCATTTGACTTCTCTTCTGTACCATAGGTCACATATTAACACATCTCAAGTGAATACAACCTACTTTCTCGATCAGACTATAGTTATTCTTTTCCGTGAAGCATTCGAGAACCAACCCAGGCCCACCTCGGCTATTCCAACCCTCCAAAACTCCTTTCCTCCGGCACTTACTGTCAAGATCAGACAATTCCACGATACCGACGAGGATCTGCTATACTTCAAGGCGTAGAACTCTCTCTGGGTAAGCCTGTTTGGATTAATTTCGAAAGGATTGGTATCAGAAAAAAAATTTGCTTTTTCTAGACTCTGGTATGACCGAGCTATATATAGCTGGAAGGCCATAGCATATATCATAACTCCAATCATCTGGCCTTCAAGTTCAAGCTTTACTGTATTATAGGACCCATAAATATTATCACCGGCTAACATATATTCAATATTCACCAATTTGATATCCGATAGAAAATTTCTCCCCCAGATGCTGATAGACCCCTCCACAGAAAGCCACGACCATGTTAGAGCACTAGAAGGATTGGGCCTCTTATAACTTTCGTCGCTTTTGGCCACCTTTGAGCTAGTTGCGTCTGACCACCACAAAAGTGAACTCAATAGCCAATCCACCCACATACCAGCAACATAAAAGCCCATCAGGTTACCCCGGTTAACTTGCACTACGATAGCTGAAAGTGCAGGGAGACAATCTTTAGGATACATAATTCCTCGTGCTTAGTATTAATCGATAATTAAAAGCCATAACTCAAAACAATCCGTATCACTACCATACTTGATGACTTGCGCGTATCTCGTTTTAAAGTTGTTTGATTGAGGAAATCTTCCTTTTAGTTTTCGATCAGTGCCCAATCTCCCGCATTCGCACCAGGAGTCGGATCTGCATTCCCAGACTATCTCCTCTTGTGTGTAATGTATTATTCTTCTAGCAAAAAGACGTTCTTGAAAAGCCCAAGCACAGCGAAAAAGTAGCATACCTTGGTCGTTCCAAGCCTGCCACAAGAGTTCATCGTTTTGCCAAACATCATGTCTTATTTTCTCCCTCACAAGAATAGGAACTCGTTTCCCACAGTTTTCAATATAGGCCACCTCATTCTTCCTATCCGTATAAATACCGGCACTGTCATTTGGCGCAAGTGTAGCTCCAATCACAACATATACATTACCGTAAATATATCCTATAGTCTCACAAGCTAACTCCCACTCCTCATTGCTATCCTGAATGATGCAGATAGAATCGATCCAGACATACTCGCAGCCAATCCTCTTAGTGATATCAATTGCATATTGATAGGTTCGCGGAAGTTTCGAAATCATAATACCTTCAGTTGTATATACCTCAAGATTTTGTCTAGTTGTTTTAAAGCCAGGAGTATTTCCCCAACAATAGCTTAGCGCTGTATATCTAGGTGAATCGAATTTCCCGACTTGAACCAAGTAGACACGCGACTCTCCCAGCGTACTGGATATCTGCAAAAGCCTCTTAGGGTTGACCAAAGAATTTTCACGCATAACTTTGCATTCAGGGTGGTCGCTTTCACATCTTTTAATCCACAATTCTATCAGAGCAAAGTATTGGGGCGCAGCAGAGTCGTGGCACCAAGTGTTCGCACTTGGGTTTGTCTTCAGGGGTAACCATAAGGGTACCTGTTGTATATTAGCATAATGTTTTATTTCATAGAAAGAGAACTGACATGGCGTAGATAATCTTGAACTTCAAATTCAAGACGAATGCTGTCAATTACAGGTTCGGTAGGCTCTGAATATATTGAAGATTCAGCCGTATTAATAGAAGACGGCCAATTCAACGAAAGCTCAGCTTCCTGGATATCTGAAAAAAGCATCCGGTTCACTTCATAATAAACCTAATTCGTATGATCTCGCGGTAAATAAGCCCATTTATCTTCATAGAGGCTGGCACAATTCATAAAGAATTCACACCATTCACAACCTTCCAAAAATCCAGTTTGAAGACTTCTCAAGGAAATAGCCCAGCCAATAAGAGCCATATCAGTATTCCTGCAGCGGCAGACTTCACAATCTTTCATTTTTAAATACGGATTGGTGATGATTTTTATCAATAGATAACATATATGTGTAAATCAGAGGGGTATATTTGCTACCGACGTTTGAAGCACAGAATACTCGTTATATAACAGAAAAGAGAATAGTATGTCTGAACGTATTTACAACTCAGCTTGAGTACTGTAGCTCTCTTCTTTAAGATAAGCAAAGTGTGTCGTCAGCATAGGCAAGAAGCGCATTCATTCTAGAGATAACGTACTGTATTTTAGTAGAATATCTTGGAAAAAGATCCAGCACAAGAGAGGAATCGTAACAAAATCCTTTAATAATATGAACACTGTGAGTGAAGATATCTTGACATAAAGCCGGGGCACGGCTATAAATAGAGGGGGAAACACTAGAGTCCGGCAAACGTGACACTTGACAGTGGCCTTCGGCAACCCTAATGTATTTTGGGCTGGATGACTTAACGACCTTGGAGTAAGTATGATACCACCCTAAACATACTCTTATCCAATAAGACATTGAAAGGCTCTAGCGAACGACGACAATCAAATCATTGCATCTGCTAACATGGCGCACAGGCACTGTCAGTCAGCCAAGATGTCTTACCAATAGAAATTCAGTCCAGTGTAATAATAAATCTAAAAGTTATACTATAAATTACAAAACGTCATCATATAATATTATTCTATATCCACTCGTACTTTATACAAAGCACTTGGAATAAATTTGTTCTTGGCAAGGAGATCCATCTTAGTCGGAGTAGAAGGGGTATGTGCCCAAATAAAACAGCTGAGATACAGCTTAGTCGAATTTAGATCTTATTGAGAATAAAAAATCTATGAGAAAATAAGACCAGGCTACAGTTACAGATTACAACGAGCAGAAAGAGATATTTTTTCTGAGTATACTACTAATTTACCATAGTGTAAACTGACTGGTGGAGTAATATAAACAATTCGAAATATACAACCGTATGCAAAAGGCAGGGAAATAATATCCAGCGTCCCAAGTCTGGGCGACAAGCGCGCAGATTCTATTTCTTTACTGATCTGCGGTAACCACATACTACTTCTGTACTACCCTAGGCTGCGTTAACCAAGAACACTACTGTCATGTGCACTACTAGGCTGCGATAATGTCCTATAAGTAGCAGCCTTCATGGTTAATGTCGTATCGGCTATTCCGTGTTAGGTTATTGCTCAATATTCCTGTATATGCGTCCTAAGCTAGCTGTCTGGTCATGCTGGATAATTGGAGAAGATAAAGCGTTATGGGCCGTTCTAGCCTTGTAAAAATTCCCATTACAGTCTCTTGTAATTTAGTTACTCTTTGCATATTAAGAACATTACTATCCATATATCTAAATCGAAATATACTCTGTTGGCTACCAAGCACATTATTTTCGTATCTAAGCGGACCTAGACAGCATGTCTAGTAAGTTATTACTACCACCCAATTTTGTACATTTCCTCATGTCCCAGCAGCTATCATCAACGATACTACAACCAATGAAGGTGCTACAGGAGCGAATACTACAGCAAAAGCCGTAATCAGAGCCGACATATCTGAGATTACAAGTTCTCTCGCGAGGACAACGCTTCAAGCAAACCAACCATATGTCTTTCTCAACACCGCTATCAGTATAGCTGATGTTATTGAAGAACTGTTCGAGTTACCGGCAGATCCCCCATCGTTATATCTTGACCTTGAAGGTACCAACCTCTCGCGGTATAGAAGCATCTCGATACTTCAGATTTTTGTTCTGCCCCACAACAGGACCTATCTGATTGATATTCATACACTGAAGGAGAATGCCTTTGCGAAAGCAGCAAGCAATGGTCAGACTCTTAAAAACCTTTTGGAAACGAAATCTGTTCCAAAAGTCTTCTTTGACGTTCGCAATGACTCTGATGCCCTCTACAATTGCTTTAGAATTACGCTTGCTGGTGTGCAAGACCTTCAACTGATGGAGCTTACGACACGTAATTTTTCGAAAAAATATGTCCAGGGCCTAGCAAAATGTATTGAGAATGATGCGCCGATGACACTATCAGAACGAAATACATAGAAGCTTGGAAAAGAAAAAGGACTGAAGCTGTTTACTCCAGAACGTGGAGGTAGCTATGAGGTATTCAATGTTCGCCCCCTTGCTCTGGATATCATGCAGTACTGTGTACAAGATGTCCAATTTCTACCCAGGTTGTGGCAGAAGTACAATCGAAAATTGAGCCAGTGGGCAGAAAAGGTCCAAGCAGAAGCCAATGCCAGGATCCTGGCTTCCAGATCAGCTAGTTACAATGGCAAAGGGAGACACATGGCTCTGGCACCTCGGGGTTGGCACTAGAGCGTCGAGAATGTTCAATTATTGGATATCGAAGCACAGCAGATCTAACGGGGGTTGGAAATATTTCTCTTATGTCCGACGGGTTTTATACAGAATGGACAATATATAGCAGAGCCTTTATACTGAAATCTTCTGAAAACATCAGTAGTTGCATCTAGCATCCTCAAGCTAGAATCTTGATAGTGTTGTGGGTTGGATATCCCAGGCCATGTTCTGAATGGATATCCGCGCTCGGGTCGCGCTGGCTTGTGTCGTTCACATACTCCACATGGTGTTTAAAGCCCCGCTCGAGATGGTACAAACAAACAGCTTGCACTTTAATTCTGTCTTTCCATTCGGGACATCTATGCTAGCTTAATGACATAAACTAGTACGGCTTAGATTAACTGGCAGCATTTCGAGAAATAGCATAGCACCTTCCCTCATGCAGAGGCTGACGCTAGCTGACTCGCCGAGAGTAATGCAAGGTTCGTCGGAGCAAAAATTCTTCCTGTTAACTAGAACTGATTTGAGCTGCAGATGCATGTGTTACGGCAAAGGAACAGCAAAGAGGTGGAGGTTATGATATTACCCATCAATATCGCCGCCAAAGTAGAAAGGATCGAAAGAGTGCTAGAACAATGCAAGTTTGACTCGGAGTGTCGTGCCGGCTTCAGCGAAGATGGTATGCTTGAGCTATGCTCTAATCCCAAGAATTGTAGAAATCTAACCATGGATGGCACTGAGGAGTGCCCTAAGTTTTACTGTTCTCTGGAACATCATCACCGGCTAAGACAGCGAAAGCGAAGACTGGAGCATAGTGAGACTTTGCTGGAAGTTTACTGGAGCTCAAGAGGGATGAGTAATTTTTGAAATTTTCTCGAGCATCTTGGTTTCATCACCCGTTACAGGTAATGATACGGTATTTAAAGCAAAGAAACCTTACTGATTATTATACAGGGACTTGAGAACTACATATTTTCTCGATGCATGTGATAGTTCTGGCGAGGGTATTCTAGCTCTGCTACTCGTGGATGGGTGGCACACGCAGAGACTGCTGGTTCTAGTTGGTCTGGCCGTGTCACTTTGTATGTTTATTACCATTCTCGGGGCTACTGTCAGACAGAGTATAAACATGGGGCTGACAGCGGGAAGCTACACATTTGCGTTGGTGGCGGTTATCATTGCTACCCTTTCCTTCTTTAGTGCTATTTCTGTAATCATCTTATTGGTTGTTATTACCCTCATTATGTGTGACTGCATGTGTCATAACAGGGTTGTCAAAGTCACCCGTTAAAGCCAGCGATTCTTTTGTCTTGGCAAGCCTTTACCTACTTTTCGTTAGATACATAGCCAATGTCTCTCTGAGGACCAATACCATACTGACACGCTGTAGTTGTTTATTGGCTTCATCATGCACGGATGTTCTTGTTCCATTGCTCCCTCTTAGATCGTAAAAGTGTTAAGGAAAAGAAGGCAATGCTACATTAGCCAATTGAAGATTAAATTGAAAAGAACATTGAGAAGGCAGACATGGCAACCCCAGGCAAACCGGAGCCGCTACGGCTAGCCGATTGGTGGTCAGTAGGGTCTGGTGACCATGGCAGTCCTAGACGAATTAGGACCAGCTGGTTTTCTCTTCAACCAAGATAAGGCCTTGGCGGTGCTTTTCTAGCCGGCTGTTTACCGTCGGCTTCCAGAAATATTCAATACTGATAGTAAACCCACATTCAACATTAGGCTGTAATTACGGGGTTCGGCTTCGTTCAGCCTCGTTCAGCCTCGCTCAGCAACGCCTTATAGTAATGAACAACAGGCTGATCAGTCTTTTGTTGGTCTATAGGTCTTCCCTCTATTACGGAATATTCTCTGAGTTCACTGTTAAAAAATGCTGGTGAAAGTCAAATTCCGACAATATGGTATACAAAAATACTTGGACAAACAACATTCAAGAAAAATCAAATAGCTTATCAATCAGGTTATAAACGCATTTACTCTAAACATGGATATACTCTACAGAGAGAACAGGAGGGATTCCTGAGTCTATATATATAGCTAAAAACGGAAAGAGGCACACGTGGCCCATTAGACATATTTCAATGTCAGCCTAAGCGACTATACAGGCCTTCCAATCAGCTCTTACTTCTAACTGCAACGAGACCAATATTTCAGCTCTGATATAATAGTGTGTTGGTACTCGCGAGTCATATCGTTGCATTCTCATGTATGTCAATCACCTCTCTTCCCATCCGCTCCGCCAGCCATCAAGGCTGTTGCCCAATACGTCACCATAAAAACACACATTGTATGAAGACCATCGGTTATATCTCGGGATGGAGATATCTTTAGGAGTTTATTTAAGTTCGGCAGCCCTTTTAGAAACAAAGACTAAATTCATATTTATATACGATTTCAGTACTTATTCCTTTGAACACTTTGACCAGTGCTGCTTCTCCTTGACTACATTGCGTTTATTATAGCTTACTGTCAACACTGCCAGCAACATTTTCTGGATATAAAATCTCTGGAACAGCACCTTCGATCCTCTAAGCACTGCTGTGATAGATGTCAGAAATTCTTCAAATCTCCCCGGTCAAAGAAACAGCACATGGAAAATTCAAAGTGTCAGAGTGTACATCTAGTCGGCCGTTCATGCCACCCCAATGTCCGTTCCAAAGGACCACAACGCGCCTGGTAAGGACGGAGTGATAGCTCTCTACCAATGATGATTGGGGTCGCCGTCACAGATATCTATCCCGCATATCTCGGAGTGCCTCGGGATGCAGTCATGCCCATTTTTAGAATGGCATGTCGCCTCCGTTTTATGAAGCCTGATATGGATACCTTATTGCGACATATCAACACACAATTAGATCATATGATTGTCGCAGCCCTCATCGAGGCTGCCCTTCGTCTCTTGCCACCTGACAACACGCCCGAAGGGAAGGAGAGACTGCAGAAAAAGATAAGGGATGCGCAGCTAGCGGAGAACAGCTTTACCGACCAAATAAGAGCAATGGACTATCGGTTCCTCACTGAAAGTGAGCAAAAAAAACAAAACCTGCAATCAACACCTGATATTCGGTTCCTGGAGCCTGTATCAATCCATGGGAAATTGTGTCACTGGTTAGAATACAAAAACTACTTTGGATTCAAAGCAAATCCATTTATCGCTACGAAAACAAGGAAGCAATTGCAGAGATACTTGTCTGCTCTTGGGCCAGGCGCAGTGATCTATCGTTTGGGATTCGAAATTGATCACATATCGATAGAGGGAGTCCAATCTTTCCGCGAGACAGAAATATTGTATTCCCTCAAGCAGCAATCCAGGGCTAAATTAAGTATGAAATAGACCCTGAGTAGACCGAGCCAGGTGGAGATAGCGGCTACCCTCTACAGACAGTTGCTAATCCCAAACTCTTCCGTTCCTGTATCCGACTTTCATTTGTCATTGTTTTTAATTTTTGATTTTGATCTATTGGAATTCTAACTAAATTCCCATTTCAATCAACAGCATTGTATTTATACAAATAAATCTTATTTATTGTGGCTCAACTTATATTTACTAGATTGGCCGGGGCAAAGCCTCTGTGTCGAAGACTATGTGTACCCATCTTGGACCGAGTTTATTTATTTACAAAAAGTCTGTTCGTCTGGAGAGAAATTTATCGGGGTAACTTGACATTGAACAAGCAACATAAACTGTAACAGATAATAAAAGCATTCCTTGGACAATTCAGGGGTTCCTCTTCAAGAGTTAATAGTTCTTCAGATATTTGGCTTTCACTATCAGGAAGGAGAGTCGACGGTCGGAAGGCAAATATACTGAATATATCTATTCACTTCTTTTGGCATAGGCCCTCTCGAGTTCAGTGCCTCTTATCGGCGTCTTCGTAGCCTTTCAGCTTGAGTGGTAGCCTTGTAACATAATTTAGTTGAGTAGTGGACTTGGAGAGATAATACACTTCGTTCAGGGAAGTATACAGCAATCTCCGCCCACGACATAGTCTCTCTTTTCTTCAGTCGCACCAACAGTGCATTTTCGTATAAGGTATATGGCCTTTGTTTTCCCGACGTGTCGGCCGGAGGGGTTTGAGCCCGCATCGGACTAGCCTCGGGAACGAATATAAAATAATATACTGGCCTCAGTCCACTGGACTCAACTGTGAGGATAGCTCTCCCGCGGACCTTGTGGATAGCACCAGAACGATCACATAGAACAGGGTCTTGACCGCCCAGTGAATAATGAAGAGACTTCACCCTAGATTTTGGTTTTATCTTCGGGCGCTGTCGAGTTGTGTCAGCAATTGATACTTCAGGATCCCGGTGGTCATTGTCACTGCCACTAGCTCGAAGCCGTTTCTTGCAAGCCACCGCGGCGACCCTTGTGGTTGTCCTAGTAACTTTCCCTCGCGCCCATAGAGATACCGGTACAACAACAGCAATCGATAGGTAGGATTCCAGTCTATTAACACTCAGGGTTGCTAGACTAGCGGAACATTCTGGGCTAAAGGATGCGTTCGACTGATAAGATTAGCAGGATGGAATAGACTTGTCCTCAGCCACTTCGGGATTTCCGGTCTGCTCCGGAGCATTGGTTATCATTAGACATAGATCTCTATCATGATCTGGGATGCAAGATAACGTGTCTATAGCATTATTGACCGGTTCTTGCTGGAAATCACCGCCCATAGAAAGACTGCTAGGCACATTACTCGATAATTCAAATACGATAATAGGCGACATGGAGTGGTCAGAAGTTGCCGTGTCAATCGCATCGAGAATATTACTGGACAGAGCATTTTCTTGCTCAAGTTCGTTTGTTGTTGGTGATGTCGGTGTAGTGGAGTCTTCAAATACTGGTGGCTTTGATAATAATAGGAGACATTTCATGAGATCTAATGGAGATTTAGGAGTTCCTGGTATATCTGTAGTAACCAGGCATTTACTTTCTGTAATCATTTGTGGTTGAGATACGGCCCCGCCATAGAAATTGGATATCTCGACATCAAACACATTCTGTGGGTTTGTGATACCAGTGGAGGGCCGTTCATACGTTAGGGATGCCGAAGAGTCTAGCATATTCGTCGGTACCTGTGCTTGGATGAAGACAGACTCAGTGGCAAAAGAAGAACACTGAAACAGCTGTGTAACATGGGTGAGAGCTGGTCAATTTCCGCCAGTAGAGGCCAATGTGCTTCGAGCCTTCTGGTGGCTGGGGCCGTAGTAGAACTCTATTTGATCAAGGTTCACCTGCATATCTCGAAAAGCTCTCTGGCTCACACCGGGTATAAGTTTCAATGGTTATGGCAATTGCGGAAGAGAAGCGTGGAAGAGAAGCGTGTGAGGGCAGATCAGATATGTTCACTGGTTCCTCTGAGCAAAGCAAAAGGGTCGACAGTACTTATAGGACAAGACACTCCAAAAGGGCCGTAATTCAGTGCAGCCGCAGACGAACTCGATCGGCGATGTATCATGTTTGAGCAGCGTGTCGAGCGGACCGCCGAACTACCTCGGCGAAAAGAACCAAAAACATGTCCACCGTAGGAGTGCCCGATTACTTGATTGTAAATGGATCAAGTGGCGCTGCAGCCTTGCTATGCGCCAGCAAATAATTCAGTAGTGCAAAGATCAACCCAAAAGACTTCCCCTTTTGGCCAGCAACAACACACTGCTTGCAGCTTACTCCAGACATGAGAGCCCAAACTCAATCGAAAAGCGTCAGCTCAGCCGCAGCTTTCCATAAGATATTTTTGCAATTGGCTATGAGTTCGGAAATTGGCTTGTGGGTCGATAACTAAGAGTGAACATACATGTTCAGCGATGGCCTGTTGGAGAGGAGATACCTAGCTCGAGTGTTGCGTTACATTCGTAAAACGCCACAAGGCGGTTTTGGGGTCCGCGCAAGCCATCTCAGAGCAAAGAGTCAACACTGGTTTCCACTTCACCTGCTGCCTTTTTCCACCGTACTTTGCCCACCGCGTGAGGGCAAAAACATCCCGGCTGTAGGGTACGCGAGATACCAAAGCACTGCAACTCAGGGCGTCAATTTCAATACCTAACAATGTAAAATCCAAGATGAAAGGGCACCCTTTGAATGTATATGGTGGGATGAAAAAAGTCGCCCATCGAATCCTGCAGGATAGGCTGACAAGATCCGTCCTTATTCTCCTTCGAAACAGGCAGGTCAATTCAATTTCGCGAGTGGAGAAGGGGCTGTGTTGCAGATACAGAGTTTTCAGCTGACAGGAGGACACGTCAGCCGACCAGGGATGTTGCTGCTGCCTGGAGTTCTAGGGTAAACGAAATTGATGGAAAAAAGGAGCATTGTCGTTGAGCGACGCACCGCAAGTTTATATAGATCGTGAAGATAGCTGGTCGGGCGGTACAGGGCGGCAGATCCCGTTCCGGGATAGTCCCTAGCACCAAGCCTGATACAGGCAGGCTAAACCGCAAACAGACGACGCTATACGGGATACGGCGCGGCGGAGACGGACGCTAAGCCCAACGGAGGGGGCGGCCCAAGAGGGCATGGACTCAGCAAATCGCAATTCTACTATAAAGAGCGGCCCGGTTATAGAAGAAAATCTTGTTCTCTATTAGAAAATAGAAATCTGGGACAAACTCTTAAACCCAGATTAAAGTTATATTCTTGGTCAGTTATTTATTTAGTATAAGTCTACTGTTAGTAGACTCAATATACTACCGGATAAACTCTTTGAGTTCCTCTAGTATTAGTACCGGATACCTGTCTCCAATCTTATAGTCTTCAGATATATCTTTCTCCTCTTGGAGAAATTTAATAAAATTATAGTAAAAAGAATAACTTTATCTTAGAGTATATAGATACTTATTTCTTATATCTGTATACTTTCCCTGCATATCTCTTGTTTTGGACAAAGCTCTACCCCTTGTTCTTTGAGTATCTTTCTGTTAATAAGCTTTCGCCTTATAGTCTCGCTGTTTATAGAGTTCACAGCAAGCTTTTCTTTTCTTTTCATTCTACTTAGTCTTCGATAAAGAAGAGTATATAGCTATTATCAGTCATTAAAATATAGCAAAATACAATAAGTTTAGAAAAAGTACAAGAGAAAGGATTATAGAAAATTAGTACAAAATAAGATAAAAGTAAAAATATTCTGGACAAGTAGGATATATTTATATTCGTAATTAAAGTACAATATCTTTAGTTCCTTTACTTAGAAATAATTTCTTATTACTTACTTTAAATTCTGCTCAAAGCTTCTTAGTATCGAACATAGTATATAGTAACTGAAAAAGATTACCAGTCCTTATCTTTGAGATACCTTTAGATATATACAGATTGGATCATATACTGGATCACTTAGTGTATACACAGTGTAGAGAACTGTTGTTGGTCACGTAAGAGAAAACAGAGAGTAGACTGGAGTTACTCCGGGATCACACACTGAGTTGAGCCAGAGTAATCCGGGAGCAACCGGAGCTGCGGTGCGTACTCACTGAGCAATCAGTGAGTGGCCCGGAGCGAACACGGAGCTCTCACGTGCTGCCCTCACAAAAGCGGCGGCATCCGAATCGGGTAACAGGACCCAACTCGCAGCAAAACAGTTCACTTATACACTAGCGCGCTAGCGCTGCGCGACGAGTGAAAGTGACCAAGGGCTTCGGGGCTTCGGGGCACGCACGCGGGGGCGGCGGGAGTACGCCGGGGGAAGCATTTCCAACCAAAAAAAAAAGCCGACGAATCAGCGGGCGAGAAAAATGCACCCTAGGTCGGGTGCGGCCACCGCTAGGGACTAGAAATTTCAAAATTTTGTTCTGTATCGAAGTTGTTGTTTTTTTTTTGTCTAATTTACGCACTGTCTATGCGCTTATTGAGTGCGTTGCAGATCTATCAATCTCTGAGCAGTTAGTGGACTCTCATCAGGCACAATTTACACTGTAGTCTAAGATATTCTTTGCGCCATAACTTTAGTATATACAATTGTGTATCGAGCGTAAGCATTTTCAACTGAGCCCCGTACAATGTCTCAGATAAGTTCACGGTATTCTTACCAATCTAAATAACTGGCTGCTTATGGAGTTATGTCCCTCGCGGCCCATTTTATATTTGTCGCAAAAATCACTTCGCTATCATGGGATACATCGATAGCCTTAATAACTGTTTTCGGTTCAGGTCGAACTGATGAGGACGAGTCATCTGGATCCATAAGTAATTGATTGGGAAAGAATTGCATCAAGTTTTAGCTCCTAGAAGTCAGGGTGGGGCTCCGAATACCGACGGAGTATACTTAGATGGATCTATTGAACTTTGTGCCCCAGATTATCCGAAGAGTATCAATAAACTGCCGATCTGAATCTTGGAGCGATTGGAAAATTTTTACTTACCCCTGAAGCACTCCCGTCAAGGTTATAAAGGATCTGCTATTTCTTTCTTTTCTTTTCTTTTTAGCTATACTATCTCTCTTTTCTCTTACCACTCTTTCGGTAACACTCCTGATATTATACTTCAGTATACCTCCCTCTATTGAAAAGCAGTGTTTTACCTCCCTATAGCGAATATGAAGATCCAGACGCTAGTTTCACTTGCCGCTGTAGGCCTTGCCTTCGCTAACCCAATTCACAACCTTGAGGAACGCGATGGCAGTCTCCGCAAGTGTATTAAAACTCTTATGATGGAAGAAGTCAGCAAGAAGTGTTTGTCTGATGCTGCATGCGGCGAGCTGCAAAAATTTATACCATGTATGACCGAAGCAATCAACTCCGATCCTACATCTTTGCCGTTTGGCCAGCTCCCCGCAGAACCGTTGAAGCAATTTTATAGTTGTGTAAGTAACACCAGGGTGGGTACATAAAGCTCATCTGACTAATTTCTGCATACAGACCGAGAAGATACGGGGATCTTTGGGACTTAAGCAGGTGGACCAGCTGCTATTTATGCTTGTCGAGGTTGGGAATGATGTTTCGGAGCGCTGTTTTGGGGAGGAGGGTTCAAGATTTTATGGAAGGGACTAATTCTTAATGGTTCCTGGTTCTTGCCTGGGAAAGAATAGCGGATGAAGGATATACTGTAGCTAATATTCGATTAAAAATATACAATTATCTGGTTTTGGTATATGGCCCTTGGAGGGGGGTTTTTTTAAAGAAGGAAAAAAAAAAAGAAAGAAAGAAAAGAAAAGAGGCATGTTGACCCACTCGTTCACCGATTATGTTTGGATTTATTGAAGGGGCTCTGATAGTTCCACTCACGATCTGTAAGCGAACCAGTCCAGGGATTACTGCCCTGGTAACTTCATCGCTCTCCAATGGCCATGGGTTGGTAAACTGTCTATTTGACATCTTCTGCTATTCAAGTATATCGTAAATGCAGGTTTATCTGATCGTATAATATACATTTTCAACGTCAGGACCTCTATATAGATTACTTAGCATCCACACGTTTTCAGCTAATAACAGCTTCGCATAATTCCGTGGTATCGCTTTTCGAACAGGAATATAACTTTATGTCGGCCAGAATGACAAAACCGGAGCACGATAACCGGCGTATAAGTTATATTACACTGTATTGTTGAACATTTGACTATGCCAAATTTTACCCAGGAGGCGTTGCAGGATACGTGGCAACGGGGTCGAGATATCCGTTGAGCAGAACAGTCCGACAAGTCAAGCTAACAGTATAGTAAACCGTATTATATTCACGTTTGGATTAAAAGTATACAGTGACCTGCAAAACCAAGTTTGCCTACCGAACTCTACATTATCTATTGGGGGCACTATGTAGAGCTTATTATCATGATTAATTAAACCGATGGCTGTCTCAGATATCAGGGCCTGGACAACAACTAATAGGCAAAGCAAAGCGAGTCTCCTATTGTATTTGTGTGCTTGTCGGGCTCAACACATCAATTCGAACCTATTTTATCAGTAAAACCAGGTGTTCAGCGTTATTCTGTATTGGAGGTATTTGTATAACAGTGGGCAGGACTACTGTCGGCGTAGCACAAACGGTGGACAAGGCTCTGTACGCCAACCTCGACGTTTACCATCCCGCAATCCGCTCCGACAGAGCACGTGGTAGATGGGCATCGCCCCCCTGCTGGAACCAATTATGTAGTCGATAAACGGGGGCTGAGCGTGCGGAAAGAATTCTGGGCACTCGATAACAATACATACTGGCCGGGGAGATTCCTAAACAGCTCGAACACGGATCTACGGCACCACTTGTGGCGGTTTGGATATGGCCCTCGCCGGTGTATTGGGCGATACACTGCGGACGTGGTGACAAGGGCTATCCTACTGTATTTGGTCCAGTGTTATGAGTTCCAGATATATCTTGCTACTATGAGTGAACTCAGTTATGGCTGGGATTGATGATAAGATTTCAACGTAGGGCGACATCGATCAAGGAGTTTCCATTATGTAACCTTTAGCCAAAAGCCCTTGTATGACCCCCACTGTCCATGTCAATCTATTATTCTTGTATCTGATAATGCTAAAGCCGGTGTTCCTGCACATCGGTGCCTTGGCATTTCCGAGTCACCGAGCACAACCACTACTACGTTCAGCAGCTTTCTGTTGAGGTTTTCGGACACATCCCAGCGGCTGTGCCATCCTTGTACTCTATCCACAAGAATATAGAGCGATCATGCACCCAATATTATCAGCGCAAAGTCTGCTGTAGCAAGACACTACCGTGCACGGCTTGTGTGCGGCTCGGCGCTTCGTGTCGCTACCCCACGACCGATGCCAAAACTCATCGGTCTCGGAAGGTCCAGAACGTTACTATTACCGATCGAATTGTGTAGCTGGAACGGAGTCTGGCTATTTTAACAAACAGTGCTGGTCCCCTGCAAGGTCCTAACAATCTGAATACCCGAGTTATATCTGTATTCTTATTGCCAGAACCAGTACAGTCTTCCAATCGCCCACAGGAGTTTCTTGTGCCGGATAGTACCTCTACTTACTATATTAGTAAGACATTCCTGTCACAGATCCTGGACAAGGAAAAGAGACTGTACAAGGTTATAGATACCATATATAATACCGACAAAAATATATTATATTTGGGACCGGAAGATCTTTTGGCAAGCTCCAAGTACTCTGTGAAATAGAGTAACAAGTTAGATTTTTCGCGCTGGCAGTCCGCACAGCTATAGCAGATATATCGCAATAATATGGATTCTGTAGTTAAAATCCTTTATCTATTAATAGTCAAGCCGCTGGTATATTCAACTATAAACAGCGAAGGGTCGGACAACTGCAGAGCTCTTCTATTTGCTATTTACTTTGCAGCAGTAACTAGTCTTTCGGAGATCAACACCGCAAATCTTCTAGAGTACGATAGACGATTCTGCTTACTGGAATTCCAAGCCCGCATTAAAAAAGTTATAATTGATATAACTTATCTAGAAGTACTATCTATATTGTTCTTATAAAACCCTGGCTATCTATATTGTAAGATTAGTCTTTTCCATTGCTGCGTGATCGAACTGATTTCTGTGACAAGATATATCTCTGTGCACACAGTACAAGTCGATCTAGGTGGATTATCAATAAGGTCTTTATCTGTACTACCCGGTCTATAGGTCTCTACCGTGACAGGACATATTTCAATTTTATCTCTTTCGATACCGAGGTCCGCCGGCGCCTCTGGTAGCAGATCCTAGTACTGGACTATTGAGCTGCCGAGGACCATAGTCTTGCAGTATATAGTTTTGGCGGCTGATCGAATACTTATCTCCCCCTGTATATTAATAACAGTAATCTATTACCTAAGCTGCGAATCCTAAGTTACCGGGGCCACACGCGAAATAGACAGAAATGAGCCTCTTTCTCCTTATATTGGAAATTGCTATCGCGTTTCAAAAGATATACCGCAATACTGTGGGCTATACAGACAATACCAAGTGTCTCTAAACTGTCCAGGAACTGACAATCTATCTGAAAACTATATATCTGTACTATTGTAATACAAATCTTTCTATTCAGAAAGTTATATAGTTATCTATACACTCTCTTCTTTCTAAGTTTAAGTTTTTCGTCTATCAACTGGACCTTAACAATGAAAAATCACAGGAGGAGGTTTCCTCTAATATCAAGTAAACACTGATATCAGTATATTTCTGCTTGGAGCAAAGTATAGAGCTCTAAACGGATAATTTTCTATGTGGGTTTTGCTGGTTATTCGCGAGCTACAATTAGTTCCACTACTTAATATATATTGTATGGTACTTGCGCGTACAGTCTACCGGGTCTTATATTATCCGCGTATAGGATATTGTCGATCTTGTTTTTAATATAATCGAAAATAATCCAACACAATCTGATCCAGGGCCAATATAGAAAGTTCTGTAGTATTTGCAGGAAAAGGCAGTACAATAGAGAGAGAATGTTCTTATATTCTCACCGATACAGACTTATAGGCCCTCTAGAGAATATATCCTGGAGTCACAGACAGCTGAACAGTATTCAGAGCAGGATTTAGGCGAAGTAGTAGATAGATTCGGGGATCTCTTGGCTCCTCCGCTAGATCCAAGATTCTTGACAGAATAGATTAATTTTTCGGAGAATTTGGGAATGTGTTGATTTAAGCTGTAGATTGAATATATCTCTAATTGTCAAGTATAGTAGCAATTTTATTTAGTTTATACTTTAGTCTATTTTGTACACTAAAAGTAGTAGAGCTCCCTATCAATACACTTCCTAGCACACTGTACGGAGATATGTCTGTCAATGTAGAGCTGGTATAGTAGCTACCACATCTTCAAGATTAAGTATCTGTGGAGATATCGACAGCGAAATTACAAGACTGATCTACTCCTGAATGAGCTTCTATCCTCGCGACTTTTTATATAACACCCGGTAGCACTGTTACAACCTGTTCTACAATAGCACAAGTAGGACGAAACATACGCGACGTACACAATCATATTGCCCCTGATGCACAGTTGACCAGCCGTAGACGAGCCTTACCGATACTCGCCCACATGGACTCCCGAACCGTCGGCTTGATATCCCTCTGTCGCCGAGCCGAGCTGAACACCAAGGAATCCCGAAGCCGAGATGACTTCAATACTATGGCCGCGACAAACAATATACTAAAATAGGTTACCTCTATATATTTGCTTGTATGGCTGGAGTATTCTGAATAAGTGTATTATCTATCTATCTTGTTAACACAGATTGCCCAATCAATATAGATCGAAGCTGTACCAGTTCCCAAGACCGCGATATCCTTCCGCCACGGGGTGACAAGAGGGGCATATCAATATCACTGGATAAAGAGAAATCTTTGTCACCTGGAGATCAGCCCGATATGTCTTCTAATAGGGGATTGACTGTGTGGTTAATAGTGGTAGATGCGTGGTGCATATCTTTCTGCAGCTTTGGATAGATCAATAGTGAGTATCGATTCACAGTCAGGAAATATCTTAGAAGACAACCAGACTAACTGTATACCAGGTGTTAAGATATTCCAAAATTATTATAAGTCTTGTTAAAGTAGCTTTCTTCCAGTATTATCTCCTGGGTTCTATTCTTGCAAATATTCTTTATATTTACTATAGTATATTATTATATTATAAAACTGTGTAGTTTCGGTAGATTCTATATTTACCGACCACTCAGGGTACTATTGTTGGGAAGCTGTACAATACATTTGGTACTCGGTATCTAATTATCGGAGAGACAATTTTCCATGTCTTCGGTTTAATAATGATATCTATATCAAATCAATACTACCAACTCTTGCTCTCCCAAGGAATCTGTAGTACTATTGGCGCGGCCGCTATATTTTAACCCGGTAATATTCTTCTCTGTCTCTCTATTGGCTATAGAAACTAATCAAAATAACCCTAAGCACTGTAAGCGCCTGGTTTAATCGCAAACAGGGTATCGCTTTTGCTACTCTATTAACGGGCTCTAGTATCGGAGGGGTAATATTCTCTATTATAATCGACTGCCTTATAGCCAAAGTTGGCTTTGGCTAGAGTATGCGAATTTCTGTCTTTATAATCTTGTTTCTACTTGGGATCGCTATTGTCATTGTCAAGACACGGTATTTCTATCAGCAAAGCCCAAAATCTTCCAGTGTACAGTTGATCCAACTATTCAAGGAGCCTGTGTTCATCATTACCCTGCTGAGATATATACTTTATCTATAGCGTCTTTATCCCGATTAACTATATCATTGTCCAGGCGGTCGTGAGCAGAATAAGCGCAGATCTCGTGTTATACTTGGTCCCAATGTTGAACACGGCCAGTCTCTTTGGCTGTCTCGGAGCAGGATTTATATTTGATCGGTACGGTAGATACAATATCTTTATTGCTATATGTATTGTTGCTGGTGTACTAGTACTCGCTTTTTGGATTCCCGCTATCTTTAAAATATCTATTATTGTGTTTGTAATCCTCTTTGGCTTTGTATCTGGAGCCTATATTAGTCTTTGACCTGTGCTGATCACTCAGATCTTACTATTAAAAGAGATCGGGTATTGTACTGGTCTGCTATTCTTGTTTGTATCGGTGAATAGACTGATAACAAGTCCGGTTACCGGGGCTATCCTACAGTACGCTGGCGGAGACTATACTTATATAAAGATCTTCTCAGGGGTAATACTTCTAGGAGAAACAGCATTTATTATTACCGCACGGGTAGTGGGGACAGGTCTAAAATTGGTAGTAAAATATTAGGTCTACCCCGGCTGTGAATAAGGCTGTTAGAATTCAAATAAACCCTCTAGCCTAAACTATATCCTATCCCAGATTTCTCTGCTTGGAAGGCTTCCTGTAGTAGTTCCAGGGGAATTTCCAACACTGACAAGCTCCTCAATTTGGTCTTCTCGGTTGTTGGCGCTAGTGTTAATATAAGAATAGATCCTCCATTATCTATACCATAATCCTATTTTTGTGCCGAAATACTATAACCACCAAAGTATATAATAAGCATAGATAATACTGTACTACGAATACCGAAAAATATACAAGAACAGAGATAGGTGAATTAAATATATCATATCGATAGTGTGGGGTTATCGAAGCTACCTAATTTATTACACTAATATTCGATAGTTGCTATCCACAAACTTTCTCCCACGATATGAAGAAAACATGGCACAATCTGTGCAAAGTCTTTCCGATCAGAACTCTGTGTTGCAGCCTAACAGTATAGTATAACTCGCCAAAAGAGGCTGTATCCAGAGTAAAATTGCCGGTCAGACCGGCACTAACTTTAGAGATATCACAAATATTGATAGATTAATAGAAAAGGGATAGAATATAAAGTTCTTCAGGTATATTCTACTAATAGCTAGTTTCAAGTCCTTGCCGCTTATCTCGAAACTTTTTGAAATTACAGAGTAACACAGCCCAAACTATAATTGTAGATTTCGCCTAAATTGAGCAGATCCAATCTCGATCCCAAAGCCAAATATTATTATGAATACTGTCCGGTAAATTATATTTGTCGTGCTAATCCCCTTGCTCGCGTGATATAAAGAGATCAACTGTTTTCACAAAACTAACTTTCTGCAATAATAAATCTCTGCAATTTGATCAATATTTGACAGTGGAAAAAAGCTGCTTGAGTTATATACTTTGGTAACAAAGTAGACTAGTAATTTCTGGACACATTTATAAAATTAAAATTAAAATTAAATTAAAAAATTAAGAACAGTTAAAGTATATTATACAAGGGTTCTCTTTCTGGCGCCTCCCGAGATTGGCGAGGGTATCTGATATGTCAGGGTGTGAAAGAAGAAACAGGTCGTAAATTAGTATAATCCAGTAGTATTATCTCCTGATCAAAGTACTTTTATATTTTATTCCATTGATATTCTGTGTATATATTCTACGTCCTTGTCTGTAGACAGCTGAATGGAAACCCTCGAAGGAGAAGATAAAAATTATAATAATCATAGGTTTAAAAGGACTGAAAACAAACTCTATAGCCAATAGTTATTCATAGCGCTTTCTGTATAGCAGCGACGAGGCAACCAAAAGTACAAGGGGTAGCTAACAGAGTCTCTTGTAAAGTATCAGAAGATGTTTTTACTATATAACTATTCTAATGTAATTTATCTATAACTAGGGTATAGGTGGAGGGTTTGAGATGGATCTGGATCGGACAGTCCCAGACCCCGGGCCGCTGCAGGAAGCTGTTGATCCGGATCTGGTTGAACTTGTTTACCCGATAATCCTTGATAGTCTGGTACGCGCGGCCGATCAGCCGCGTGAGGCTCTGGCTGAACTGGACCAGCAGCGATTCCTGGTACTCGTGGGGCAGGGCCGCCAGAGCCGTCACGGCGGGAAAAGAATGGCCGTGTAGATATTTTGGCCACTGGGTTAGCTCCAGCCAGGGAGAGATCTCGGTAGCGTCTCACTGCTTAACGATCTGCTGATTGTCTGCCTGGTCCGCTGCCAGGTCGTAGTCCAGATCTAGATTGGCCTGGGCTTGGATAAATACTACTCAGCTTATACTATCCGGTTTCTGGAGAAGCTGTTTGGCCTGCACCGAGGACTGGATTTTAAAAAAGACACTGCCTGTATTCCTTACAAAGAAACGATGGCAATAAACCGGGTATCCGAGCAATTCTATACTCTTGGACTACCGACTTCCTAGACAGCCTTGCCCGGTCTCCGGGTGGGTGCAGGCAATATGATTCCGCAGGGTATACAGCGATCGATAAATATACTCGCAGTGGGTGCAGCCTAGACCTGGAAAGACTGGAAGCCCCGGCACCGGGAAGCTACTGGAAGTAGGAAATATATAGAGCTCTTTGGCTGGATCCAGCCAGAGCCGCTGGAGCATTGCTGTCAAGGCCGCTTGACAAAGCACTGATATGGCCGCGGTGGGATATTTAATATATTGTCTCCGGAAATAGCTCTCCAGGCGCTACAGGCAGAGTACATACTGACAGAAAATACAGATCCAGACACAATATATAGAATTATACAAGAAGAGGTCCATTGTTCAAGAATCAAAGATATAAAAGTGTGATCGCAGCTACGCTGAGGTAACGGTACTACAGAGCTACGTGAGGGAGCCTTTCACTTTAGCTACGGCCCTAGTGACTGCACCACGGGCTTAACCCTACGGTGCTTACTACCCTGTGTATATAAAGGACGTAGCGACCCCTACCTTTAGTAGGAGGTCGGCAACTCTCTACCTCTCATAGCATACCGCTACTTGCAATCTCAAAAGTATATCAAGGAAAGTAGATCAACTGAGATAGAATTGAAATATAAATAGAAAAACCCCCAGAATCTCAGAGGGCGGAATACAAAAATAGGATATAATATAATAAGATATATATCTGACTATATATTATATTGTATTAGTAAACTATACAGAGATCATACCACAGGAATAAATTTAATCAAACTACCAGTTACTTTAAATCTTTTATACTACAGTGTAAATAATTATGATTCTAGGATTCAATAATCTACGGATCAATATTGACTCTGCTGAATTATTACTGTCACAGTGAATATACAATCAGTTTACACAGTATATATTCCTTTCTATAGTGGTGATAGTAGCGGAGCAAGACCGCTGACTAAACAAGGGGGGGAAAGGAAGAATGGAGACAGACACAGATACATTGCCATACACTTTCGGTACCGGGTGCACGCGGGAACACTAAACCTAGGCCAATAGAAGGCCAACTTCAATCCCAGAGATTCCAGGGACTAGGGTATAGAATATTTAGTTAGCTGTGTCGACTCCTAATACAACCAGGAAGCCAACTATTATACTCTCGAAGAGATCTCCTTTTAATAAATAGTTAAGCAGGATATTTGAGAAGACCAGATATATCTTATTCAGCTAGGTCTGGATCTCAGACTTGGACTCTTTCTTGTACAGGAGCTGTTATACGGATATTTCTATTCAGTTGAGAGCTGTCAATTGGGCCGTGGTCAGCTAATAGCAGAGAACAATCGGCTGGCCGGGATAGCTAGTCCGGTAGATAAAGCAGATCAGATACTGCCATATCTATCGGTAGTGTTGGTAGATAGAGGACTTAAGATATATCTGGATCGGACGGTCCCAGACCCCGGGCCGCTGTAGGAAGCTGTTAATCCGGATCTAGTTAAACTTGTTTACCCGATAATCCTTGATAGTCTGGTACGCGCGGTCGATCAGCTATATAAGACTCTAACTAAATTGAATCAGAAGAGATTCTTGAGATAGATAGGATAAGACCGCCAGTACTATAACAGCCGAGAAGGAATAATCCCGGAGATATTTCAGCCACTGTATTAGCTCTAGCCAAGGAGAGATCTCGGTAGAATCTTGCTACGCGGAGATCTGCTGATTATCTGTCTGGTCCACTGTCAAATTGTAGTCAAGATCAAGATTGATCTGCGCTTGGATAAATACTATGTAACTTATTCTCTCTGATTTCTGGAGAAGCTGCTTGGCCTGTACCAAGGACCAGATCTCAAAGAAGATACTGCCGGCTGCTAAAAGAAAAAATTACTGACAGTAGATCGGATATCCCAATAACTCGAGATTGTTCAGCGGTCTTTGATCCCTGTGTCCTACCTGTGTCTCAGAATAGATGTGCAGGAGATAGTTACACAGTGTCACAGAAAGGATAATAATCATATAAGGTAACTGTACAGTATACCCTGCCCCAGGTATATGGATATCCCGGTGGCCGAACAGCGCCTTCGATGTCTATATCAGTCACCTTTCTAATGACGTACAGTGGCCCCCTTCTGAGAATTGGTCATTGTGTACAGAGAATCTTAGGGGTCCTTGGCTATAAATTAGTACTGTAGTCATTAGTAGGAAATCAAGAATCAGCCTTCTGTCGATAAGCCTATCTACTGTTGTTTTGCCTACGTATCCTTACCTAGTTGACAGGTCTTCTACCCTGATTAGTAGATAACTTTGACACACAGGGTCTCGCGTATATAACAGATATATAGACAGTAAATACAGCCGAGACCGGGAAAGATTGGGAGTCCCGGTACAGAAGAACTGCTCGGTAGAGAGAATATACAGAGCTCTTATACCGGATCCAGCCACAGTTTCTGAAGTATTGTAGTTAAGACTGTCTGGCAGAGTATCAGAGTTGCTACAGTAGGATACTTACTATATTGTCAGCAGAGATAGCCCTCTAGACACTGTAGACAGACTGTATACTGATAGGATATACAGATCCAGATACAGTATATAGAATTGTATAAAAAGAGATCTATACTTCCAGAGCTATATATATACAGTATAGGAAACAGTTCCAGGAGAGAGAGAAACTGAGAAAGATTAAGGAGTAGAAAACCAGCGTCTCAGAGAGTATAATCTGAAAATAGATCTATAGTATTACCAGATATATATATAATAGTATACAGATTATATTAAATAACTATATACAGATAAAACAATACTGAGAGATATTCTGGTCCATCGACGGTTGCTATCGATCCCTTGTACTTATAGTAGCAGCAGTATATATTAAAGAATATATCTGCAGAGCAATTCTCCCGGAAAGAGTAGAGACAAAAGAAGAAGTAAAAAAGAGAATATATCCCAATTCATTTCTAGTATATTCCCAATGAAACCTTGGTTATCTAATCCAACAGATAGTTATCTATGTGGCGCGCGGACGATAAGATACGACAGGGGACAGCGGACATATTGCCACGTACTTTGGGCGGCGGGGGCACACAGGACACCAAAATCGGGCCAATCAGCGGGCCCGGATATGGAGTGTAGGGTACATCCCTCATGTACTAGGATATAGAGAAAGAAAAAAAAAATAGAGAGAGTACAATTACAATTCAATCTAACCGAGTTTGATATAATATATAGACATGTTAAGAATACTAATCTTGTTATACAGGAGGGAATATATAGAATGATAAGTTAATAGATTATCTCCTCTCCATTAAGCTAATACCAAAAAAGACACAATTCCACAACAATATTAAGCCCTAATAAAAAAAAAAAAAAAGAGAAAAAGAATCGACAGAGTACCGGGGGGAGATTGTACAGGCCATACACAGCTGACAGGCGGGAGGACGTACCGGGGGAGTGGGATCGAGGCCAGGGACCAATGGACAGAGGAGTAAATCTAGCGCGGGCTGGCTGGACCACGCACTAGGGCATCGGGAAACTTATTTTGACATGGGCGACAAATCGCTCAATGATCCAAAGCCCGACGGTAAGAACATGAGCGGTGTTCTTTCGTGGCGTAAAGCGCCTGGAAAGTTACCGACTAGGAAACGGAGGAATTCCCCGCCGAGTTTACGGTACACCGAGGCATCTAAGGCGGGCCCTCGGGCGAAGCAGATCAATTTTGAGTCCCATAACCCGACAGCAACTTGACTCCTTAGAAAAGGTCTAGACCAGTAAGTACCTTCCCTAATTACTATGGTAGTAAATGGTCGATCAATTAATAATCAAATCCAAATGTGCGTGAAGACAAACCCGCTCCGTCTCGGGGACTTTTCCATATGATCACTAAACGGCGTAGCATGGAGATACGCTGGTGACGACCGCGACAAGGAGAATTTTCACTCTACACACAATCTGTTTATATAATCTGGATCTGTCAGCTTGACCAGAATTAGGCGAACGTGGATCGGATCACATTTGTTTGTTATATATAAGTCTTTCTTAATGACTCCTATTCTCTTTTGAACCTTACGTCCAACTCCACGAATCCATTACTACGAGTTTCACAATGCCGTCGCAGAGAGTTGTCGTTCAAGTGATATATCCCACGTCAAGTACATCCAAATTCAGCATGGATTATTACCTCAACCATCACATCCCGCTGGTCAAGAGCCGTTGGGGGCACCAAGGCCTCCAGAGCTGGACTGTCACAGCCGGAGTCAAAGACACTGGATATGACGTGCAAGCCACGATGGTTTGGAAAGACATGGAAGCATTTACGAATGCGAAGGATGTGGACGAAGTGAGGGCGGACATTAAGAACTTCACAGATGTGACTCCATATCGTTGGGTTGGTCTCCTCGTTGATCAGGAGGAATTGGGAGATTCTGCAAATTGAGGGGCTCGAAACCGAGGAGGTCCAGGAGGTTTGAGAAACCTCCATTACTCTTCACCAATTTTAATATGAAATGCCGAGGTTGTCAGGCTATTGTTTGTACTACAAATCTATGTGTCTCGAGTAGGATAGGCTATTCTTGATTGTGTATTGTGTGATCGTGATCATCCATCAGCCGTTCAACCAACGAAAAGTTATAGTATTATACGCAAGCGGACATACCGCATCTTGTTAACTAGTAAAAATGAGCCAGGCGGAGACAGTCTCGCCACGCCATTGTCGCTACGAAGCAGATTATCCTACTATTCGTTAATAAGCAATAGCATTATTTGGACTGACATAAAAATCTAATTCTGGAATAGGAACTATTCGATGATGCAGCTATGACGCTGGCAAACGTTAAGGTACCTTCAGTAGTTACTGCGCTAATATTGGGTGGAAAGAATTATGCCCAGAATAGCCGTTGCGAATTTTCCTGTGGAATGAACTGAAATCAATACCCGCCATTTCAATGCTATGACTATATTTCCCTGAGAGGGTGTTACATTGAAGTAGAGCTGATCAGAAATCCACTTTACAGGAATGATTTCCAGTTTCTAGTCCATAGATTATCTCCTGACACAACCTCGGGGGAAAACTGTTTAATAATACATCATGACGTTTTATTAGTTCAGTACATTCACAACCTCTTAAGATGATTGTAGACCCTTAATCTGTAGCTCAGGCTTTCCCAACTGAGCGTTGTCTAGCTGGTTCAGCGGTACCATTGGCAGGGAGCTCACAAGATTTCGGGCACATTTCATTACATTCCACTGGACACCCCTCCATGATGTTTCCTCTGGAACGTTCAGGCGTTGTCCAGCTCACATGTTCGAGTACTGGCGAGGGTACATGGCTATTTTCCACACGCTGATGACGAAGCCCAGGTACCTCTGATGCAAATCGATGCAAATGAATGAGATTCATGTTTTCTGGGGTGATGGTAGATTACCACTGCAGAGATTGGCCATCCAGTGTAGATCTCAACGGACATTCACATTGTTTTACTACTACTACTTCTACTACTACTACTACTATAGCTGAATCTGTACGATTCGTCTACTCTCACTATTCAGATCTAAGGACAACATCCTTCGTCCCTTTATTACGTATGAAGCATAATGATCCATATATAGAACAGACAAGACCTTCATTCCTATAATTCGATGACGTAGCCCTTCCTGCTATCAATCTCATCACTGCAAAGCATGCTCCATACCTTCTCCACTGAACTCATCCCAGAACCCCATTCCAGAGATACACCAGGAAGTGCCCCTGTTTCCAAAATCTCCCTCCAATCTTCTTCAAGCCTTTGCCAATATCTTTCCTCTCCAATCAACGTCATTGCCATATCTGAAAGATCCGACGCATTCACTTGGATTTTGCCTAAAGAAGCGCCTTGGATAAACTTGTTTTGCAGAGCGTCCTGCGACTCCACCTGAGGTGTATCCCCGATACCAAGTAGGATAAGAGATTTGCAGGCGGGCTTGAGCAGTTCAACCCAGGTCCGGAAGCTGTTACCACGGGAGCCGAAGTCACATAGGACGACTTTCGAACATGAACTAATGCTAATATCGCCCAGGAGCTCCGGAGTCGCCGCTTCATAATGGACAACTTCATCGTGAAATTCTGTAGTCTTTGTGAAGGCCAGCGAACGCTTAGAGGTGACTCCAACGACCTTCTGAGGCTGCAGTGAAGGGTGACGAGACCGCCGAAGCTGGTGCGCCAGAGTCAATGCGGTCTTTCCAGAAGCAGAGAGCAGTATAACAATCGCGCCTGTGATGTCTGCATCTTGGATAGTCCAAGGGGATGCTTGATGAGACGGTTTGACCAGGAGGGATTCGTCCCCGGCAAAGAGGAATGTGTTGAGCATCCAAGATGTTTGGAAGAGTGGTCGTATCAGGGAGCTCCACCCCCGGGACTATCGGGACGAGCTGGCGATTTCTGAGGCAGAGAATATCAAGTATCGATTATATATCGGCAGCACATGGCTTCGATGCGGGCTGACCTCCAGTACTTGTTTTTCGTCCTTGGATGGGGAAAGCTGCAGGTCGACCGGGAGAGTCCCGATAGGAAGGTAACCGTAAATCACACTGTTTACCGGTAATTGGTGGTAATTGCTTTCAATAACTCGAGCGAATCCCCAAGCTGATATTCGTCCGTATCTCTGCGGGTTAGAAATGCCCTTTGGAATGGCGGCCGGCAAAGGGTGAACGTCCCACCACCTAAAGTGACTGCCCAGCTTTGCGTAAGTGGCGTTATTGACGGTTAGCGACAGCGTCTGCGTCCGTACCCTTACCGCCGATGGGGCTAGAGTTGGGAGTTGGTATTCTGCTTGGAGAGGTAAGATGTATTGTTGACAAAAGTCTTCCTTGTCCAATACTTGAATCTCATAGGTTGCCGTATTCGATCCTGTATTTTCAAAATGCTGTTTGATGGAGACTGGAGATCGGGATAGAAGCTCTAAATAATATGTTTTCCAATATAGATAAGATTAATGGCTGTGATTGGTCTATTGATCCGTGGTTACTTTCTTAAATCCTTAGTGTGATGAGACGCAAGCAGAAGCTTTTCTTCCGTAGATCCGAGCGGCCGACAAAATTGTTTTCGAACAGCCTTGTTCTTTGAGGCCCGCAATGATTAATGATTAGTGATATTAGTAATTATGTATCCGTTCCCCAAATTCCGCATTATTTTTGCGGTGGGCTGCTGCTCCACTCATGACGAGCACTTCAGGGACTAGGTTTCGTTCGCTCGTTGGATTTCTGCAGGCGCATGCCACGCTCTGTAGATTATAAAAGATATGAGAAATCCGGTGTACTCTCCGAATATTATCTCAACGAACCTGTCCAAACGCAGACAAAATGACTTTCAGAATACTCGTTGTTCTCACTTCGCAGGATAAAATCCCCGCAAATGGCAATCCTACCGGGTGGTATCTGGTAAGTTAGAAGCATACGATGAGATTCGGGACAAACGATTGATGAAAACATAGCCTGAATTTGCGCACCCATGGGAAGTCCTCCATACTAAAGCCGAACTTACTATCGCCTCGCCCAACGGCGGAGAAGCACCCTTGGACCCGGGATCCGCGAAACTGTTCGAGAGTGATGCCATCTCAACGAAGTTTTTAAAAGAGCAAGAGCATCTATGGAAGAACACTATCAGGCTCGTAGACGCTCTGCCCCGGGTTACCGAATTTGATGCTCTTTTCTACGTGGGTGGACATGGACGTAAGTAGTCGTGCCTGGCTCTGGGTTGGATATTTGTTGATTGTATCAGCCATGTACGACCTTCATTACGATCAGACTTTCTTGAATCTGATTCAGGCATTCTCTGCTTTGAAAAAGCCGGTCTCCGCTGTTTGCCACGGTCCGACTGTGTTCGTGAAGGCCACCACCAAGTCGGGGGAGTCTCTACTATCGAGGGCTACTGTTACTGGTTTCTCCAATGTCGAGGAGGATCAGGCTGGTATGACTTCAGTCATGCCTTACCTATTGGAGGATGAGTTAAACAGGGTTACTGGAGGTCGATATGTCAAGGCTACTGAACCGTGGGCGGAAAAGGTTGTGGTTTCGGAAACCGTGAATGGAGCGCCCTTGATCACCGGACAGAATCCAGCAAGCGCAACGGGTGTCGGGAGGGAGCTTCTGAAGGCTTTAGGAGCATAGCTGTTGATTTGTGGATGTTTCAGAGTTCGAAAGTTGCAACGATTAAGAGTCTTAATTGCTGCTTATATGCTAGCTCTCTAACGTAGTGTTCGGTTCGCTTATTATTCCATGATGAACAGAACGTACCCCCGAAATAATGAAAAGAAGCAGACGCTGCCGTGATTAACACAATGCTACACTCTTCCAACTCCATCTTCTAAGCGAGAATGACTTAGATGATTCACAAAGAGTCAAGTGGTGCTATGTGGAGTAAATGAGCTTCCAGCCGATTCATCAATAGCATGACAGCGGGGGATAAGTGAAGAGACTCCCGATGAAACATGGCGGAGACAGAATGGGCATTGCAGAGGATTATATTTCTCTGAAATGCTTGCTAGGCCGGTTGCCCTCGTCGTTTTTTCCTACTCCAGCTAGGAAAAGTATAGCGCTTGCTTGCTTCCCACCGCAGGGGCTCTCATTCAGATGTTGCCACCAAACTTTGAGGTGGATGAGATAATGTCAACCAAGATAGGCCTCCTCATCTATCCACGACGCTAGTAAGTAGCAGAGCAACTATACTACCTCCTCTTACCCTACGATGAAGTGGCAATTTACCTATCTATTCTACTATTCGCTCTCTCATTGCAGAGTTGGGTTTTATATTATCATTCAAGTTCCTATATTTAATATTCTAGAAATGTCGTTTCCAGTTCTTCTCCACGGCCGATTCACGGAGGTTAGTGAGAATATAATTTTAATTACTTCTTTCTTTTACTATCCAATTTCTAGGGCTTCTTTTTATAGCTCTTTGGCCTCGGCATCTTCTTCCTCTAGTAGACTCAAACTAGACTCATCATCTTAAGCCCTCTTGATAGCAAGTCCAAAATCTAGAAAATCGATATTATAATGCCAAGAAAAACCTGCTCGGGTTCCCCGCCCCCGATTCAGAGCCGGGTTGGGGCGGGTTCGGGTCGGGTCCAGTGGGGAACCCGTGCCACTCTATAACTAAGGCTTCAAGAGGGTCAGAAAACTATCTTAATTCTATTTAAAGTCTGATCCCCTTGGAGCTATACCATGTGATTTAATAAATTCTGACCCCCTTTCGGCTCCTATCATGTGACCAAGGCGGTAGACCTCCGAGGGGGTCAGACCCCCCCAAGCCACTAATTTCTGACCCCCCCGTAACTGTAACCCGATATATTACCATGCACCTTGGGTAACGGAAGCACGCAGGAGCATCAAACCTGGGCCAATGGGAGGGCCAGATGCCGACTTCAACCCTTGAAGTCGCATGTACTAGGGTTTAAGGGTTCAACAATGCAGGGGTTGCCTCCCCGGCGCCAAAAGTCCTTCTCGACCTCTCCCCAATTGGCGCGAGGACTCATATCCGAAAGTACCACTGCAACCTTGCCCTGACACTGAAAGACATCGTAATGGTTGAAAACAGATTACTAGATGCTGGAGTTACGTGGGACCAGCTGAAAGATTACTACTACAGTAAAGATGGAGGCTGCGGTATTCCCCGGTTCGCTCTCTTCTCTGTTTGGAGGCCTCTTAAGACGGTTCGCCGCGACCCTCTTGCTGTTGCGTCTTGTGTGAATTTTCCACTGGCCGACCTGGTCCCTGTGGATCCTATGCAGCCATGTGGACAAAATATCCCCCCTGAATTGTCGAAGATGAGCGACGTCCCAACCTCAAGCCCTTCCAAGTCTGCAGCGGCCGAGGAATCATCTCACTTTTCCGGAAGTTACCTCGCTTATTGTCCTACGGGGGAGACAAGACGGGGACATGCTGGGCATTTCATTTCTAACCAGGAGCCAGAGAATGTGCTTCTGATTCAATTGTTTGTAGCGAGATGGAAGCCCGAGTGGCCCAGGGAAACAAGCCCACGAGAAGTCTAATGGGAACGCGGTGCTTGCCGGGACCGTCCACAGCGCCTTTTGCGCTAGCAAATCAGGATAATACGGCTGAGACATGCGAGAGTATAGAAGTGGGAGTCCTAGCAATGTGGTAAGTGAGTCTGCTCTATCCCCTAATGCATAGGTAGTATACCGCGAAAGACTTTATTCAGATATGATTGCCTTTACACAGTAATTAGACAGTTAAATTTGAACGTTTGTTTATTGATTTTCTACCTAGTGACTGTTACATTATTCCCTCGAAGTGTGATGTATCTATGAAGTGCAATTACTCATAGAATACTAGACATCGTACCTCAATACTCTGTCGTGGTTTTGCATCACTAGGAGTTTCGGGATCTTTGAAAGCCGTGTGTGGTGCCGAGCTCGCCACTCCAACTATGCCGCAAGGTTCATATTGACCCCTGGAATCAAAACACTTGATTAGAAGTGCCTCGTCGGGAGTCATATCCTTTGCATAGCACCACTTTTGCTCGTCATTTGGTGTAAGCACGTACTGCTCTCCGCGACGCTCGTATCCTTCAATCGAATCGATTGACTCTTTATCTGCGAGAACTTCAGTTGATGAGGTTTCGCTTTGCTTTGGATACATCAAGTCGACTTTGACGAAGTCTTGCGGCAGAGTAGACCGCCAGTCGAGGACAGCGAGAGGAAAGTCAGAGGCATTATGGCCTATTGGCCGCCAGACGTTGATGAGTTGGTATCGACCTTTTAAGAGCTCTAGTGCCTCTTTCTCGTCTGAAATGTGGCGTCGAACCCTTGCCTCTGCGGCAGCTGGCGTCTGGTCAACATGGACCAGTCTCACGGGCTGGCGTGGGCTTGTCGTTTCACGCCGGCGGATCGTGTGATCAAAAATGGTGATTTTTTTGATCCCTGGGAGGTTTCCGCGCAGAAGGATTTCAACATCTGCATAATATCCCCCTCGCACCGCACTGTCATCATTGAAATATTCCTCTCGAACGGGATGGTTGACGAGCGCGAACCCCGTCGAATCCAAGCTGACCGCCGATACGCCACATTCCAGACGAATATTGGTAACAGTTCGCTCGCAATCCATGGTTCTGAATGAGGTCTTATGGACATCAACTTTGTTCCAAGGCTTGACTGAACCGCTGGTTGAAGCCAAAACAGACGAAGGGTCGATGTATGTGAAGGTTCCGGTGGTCATTTTGACGGATACGGCTGCCAATGCATTGTTGAAAGTAACGAATGGTGGACTGCATCCTTCTTATGGGGGATGGTAATGGTGTGAATCCGATGCCGGTGGTGGACACTGGTGGAAAGCCACCTCGGATCCGTTCCTAATTGGCCAGCCTGTGTGTGCTGCTCCGGCGGTAGTTTACCACCTGATGCACGGTCCTCTGGTGCATAGAACGCGTTAAATCCACCACTATGATTTCAAATTAGCTCACAGTTGAATATTTACAATCCTTATATCTAGGAGAAAAAATCTATATTTCGAAGACCGAGAACTTTTTGGCATCAACCTATCAACACACTCAAGAACCTTCCGCCAACTTACGCACCCAAACGAAGCCCGGCCCAATTTTCAACAATTATGAAACAACGAGCATTTGAAAAGCTCTTAGGCCACGACGGAAATTTCCGGCTACCTCATCCAAATGCCCCTTCAATTTAGTCACGAACCACAGCATGCTTACTAGCGTTACTAATGCGTTGCCCGTGGATATAGAAGAGATAGGGAATGATTGCCATGACTGCACTGATGGCTCCGAGGGTCGACAATGTATACGGGACACCGAACTTGGAGTAGATCGGATTGCCCGCGATAGTCATCCCACCAGCAGCTAGATACCTCGAGAGCACAAGCATTGCCAGTGCCGAAGCAGAATACTTCTCGTATGAATCAATCACATACATATGAGTGCTAATGAAGACAGTCGTTATACCGAAGCCAAAGAGCGCTGTAGCGCAGATGGGAGACCATACAGTGATGGAAGGCTGCAATATACTCCAAAATCAGTATCAGCGGTTCTCAAATGGGATCGAAGTCTGGAATAGGCTGATTGGACACTCACAGAACTCGTCCACGCCAGCCAGAAGAGACTGACCGGGATGGATATAGCCCCACCCAGCATAGCGAACCAAAGTCGACTTTCTGGCCGAACGCGTCCTGCTTGCTTGTACTCCCTCTTGGTCCATATCCAGACAACCGGTACTTGAATAGCAGTTGATACCGTTCCGACGACCATGGCCATCCAAACAACGTTTGTTTGACCCTCCGAGAAGTGATATATGTCTTTAAAAATGAACTGATATCCTTCCAGGAAGAGAAAAAGAATGATATAGACGGCCGTGAGATAGAGGGACATGAGAATGACAATCGGCTCAGTCAATCCCCATATGAAAGGCCGATAAATAGCGAGCACCAATCGTTGTCGCAAGCTGAGGGAGCGGAGCTCCATAGGCCCCTTATAGTACTGGTTCCCGGTTCGTTTGCGCAGGGCAATTGCCTTCCATTGGAGTAATACATCCTGGTAAGTTTCCTTCTGTAACAGAACAACAGTCACCAGCACTATCCCACCGGTGATAAGCATGATCCACTCCAACCAGCGCCACCCTAAGGTGCTCGGGATATAACTACCGATGACTTGCCCAATCATCGGTCCCGTGAAAGCCGGAATTGCATAGATTGGAAATCCATATGTCTTCTGCAGGGGGTCCCATAAATCTGAAACCGTTCCCCCAGCACAGGTAAGTGGAGTTGCTGCAAAGACTCCTGCTGTAAAGCGGAATACCAAGTGGCTGGCTAGATTCGGTGCAAGAGCGGAGGCCATGATGAGGAGCAAGAATATGATCAACGTGACGATATAAACAATGCTGCGGCCGAATGTTTCCGAAAACGGTCCTGATATAAGGGATCCGAGTCCAAAGCCTATGAGGAATAGTGCTTCATTTGCATCCATCAGCTCATGGTTAGATTGACTGATGTGACAGAGAGAGAGAGGTATACATACCCGTGGGTAGCGAGGCCACAACATCTGAGACACCAAAATAGGCCTGATATTCTGCAGCGCCAGCTGCATCTATGGCTGAAGATGCAGTCACTGCAATGGCAATGATGGCGACAATAGCAGTTATGGCCGCTTTTCGACGCACGCTGTATTGACGCGGGTTGAGGTAGCAATCGCTTGCATCCCACTGCACGGGAATGATGGCAGAAGTCTTCTCTGTAAGACTAGGGTCCGAAGATGAATCTGGAGGGGATATCGTAGGACACGTAAATTCGTGAAATTGAGTCAAGCCGCTGTTTGACTTACCATTCAAAGCGTCTGGAAAATCCCCACGCGGAAATTTTTTCTCTGTGTCTTGAAGGATCCTATTCTGGACGGAGCGGTCGATGCACCTATACTGTCGGAGCGACTGCATGTCTGATTAAAGCCAATGTGAGCGGGATAGGGAGTCAATCTTTTGATTCAGATATCAAGCTGAGGATGGAATGTAAGATTTACAAAGGGTATTTGTGTTCACGTACATTGATTGGCTGGCTCCTTGACTCATTCAAGCAAGCAGCGACTCAGTACTTTGCGTCCACTCGGCCGATAAACGTCCCACTCTGAAATCAGTTCAAGTTATAGTTGTTTTCGGACCGAAACGTGATTGGTGTTAGATTCGGAGACGCCCGCTGTTGAAGAGTATGCGTTCCTGTTGCCCACCAATCATGAATATGCGGAATCCACCACAACAACCTACTATCATCTCTTCCGTGGTCCACCCCGAGAATCTCGGAGCCACGCCACTGTCACTATTCCCAACACCAATGGAAATTATATTCTCCTGGTCAGGATATCGCTTGTGACGAGTTAAAGCAACATCTTCAACTGGCGCGCTGAATGGTAAACAGTTTATTTCTACTTTCCGTTCTTGTTTCTGGATTTGGAACCACAGACTATCTCTTGAGTACTTCTTGTCACCATGTCATTACAAACCGACCCTCAATGCTGGTCACGAAATGATTTCCTCATTTCCACCGACAAGAACCTTCTCTCGATTCCATCGATCAACCACGCCTTTGGACAGGACTTTATGTACTGGGTCAATCCAGTTCCAGACCATATCTTGGAGAGCGTCGTGGACCGTTCATTTTGCTTCGGTTTATACAAGGTTATCCACAACCCCGTTGCGGCGAACGGCAATGGCGCAAAACCACAGCCAGACGAATTCAAAACAACCGATATCGAACAGATTGGATTTGCCCGCCTTATTACAGACAACATTACTTTCGCCTACCTGACCGACCTCTATGTCCTGCCGGAGTATCAGGGTCTAGGTCTAGGGGGTTGGCTTATCGACTGCGTGAATGAGGTTTTGAGCGAACTCCCATACCTGCGCTGGGTCATGTTGCGAACTTCTGTCAAAAAGAGCAAGGATTCGTATACGAAACGGCTCGGTATGGGCGTTCTCGAATCCGGCGATATCATGAATGGCCCAGTTATGATGGGGAAAAAGGGGAGGGCAGGGATGGCATAATCAATCCTGGTGTATAGACCGCGAAAAATAGGACTGTGTCCCTGTCTTCATAATATAATTCAAGATTATCATAAGTTGCCAGGTAGACCGTTAAGCCACAACATGTCATCGAGATTGAATCCCTCGCTACTAAAGCCAAAATCCTCCCGGAAGAATTCAAAGGAGAATGGCACAGGACTAGACCCTATAATGGGTTGTTCTGAATTGAAACCGGGCGCCTGGTCAATCCTGGCCGACAATGCTTCCAACACAGCTACACACCTCTTTGCTGAATCGCCGACCCGGGCATATGCAGAGAGGATCTCAATAGCATGTCGCCATGAGACGTCAGTCGAGTATTCGGTAATGCCCACTGCGATGACTGGCTGCAGTCGTTCGGCCAGAAGGACTGTCGCGGCTGTGTAGACATCTAATTAAAGTTAGGAAGAACGGACAAACTGAAAGTTGGAGAGTGCGCACAAAGAACACAGTACCACCATGAGGGAAGTGGTCCAGTCACCGTGTCGCGGTCCAGATACCTATAGATTAGGTCTATCACCTGATGTGAATCCTTCAGGCATAAGTTCGAGCCTTTTATGACAGTATGTCGGGCAAGGCTCTCAACCCACGTCGCGCTAAGACCATTATCTTTGTCTCGTTCCAGGCATAGTTGAGCCACAATCGGTCGGAAGAGTAGAATTCGGCCATGAAGAAACCTGCAATATAACATGAACTCTGGGTGGAGGTAAGGTCAACCCTCTGAACTTACCGGACTTTGTTGATGATTGCCAGTCGTTGCAAACAGATGTTCTTCTCGTGCACAGGGGATGACTCGCGCAGAAATGGTGGCAGTTTCCGATTCCAGGCCATGAGAGAACTTTCTAGTCGTAGCGCTTTCACAATATTGTCAGCTTCCTGGTGCTGTTCACTACCAGTCACGTAGAAGGTCTGAAGAATGTCGTTGATTATTCCGTAAAAGTGAAGTTGGTGGATGTAGAATGAAATCCGGCATTGATGTCCATCTGGTCTTACTGAAAAGCCCTCTGACTGAGTGTCTACGAAATCCTCGTCAATCTCCAACGGTAGGGGAACTGCGGTAGCCAAAGAAATGGAGATCATTCCCGGTCGACCGAGAGTCATGGATAACACACTGCCAAGAAGAATGCAGACTGTAAGTTTTCATCGACGACGGATCTGACATGTTCCTGACTCACCGGTCCATCAACACGCAACCATGCCAAACCCTTCGTGCAAGTTGAGTCCATCGTCTAGATTGCGTCCCTATGCCATACTCCGGCATATGAAGTCCGAGACTTTCAGCCATTCTGATAGCATAGCCTATCACCATCCAGCATCGCTGCGGTCTATTGATCGTCTGCAAAAAGACGCCTGTAAGCAAAAGACACGAGACAAGCTCAAGAGAGCTCTTATCCCAAGAGATCCCCGAAAGCGAGTTTTGCGTTTCGTCGTAGTATGTCTTTGCGGCCTTCTGTCGCTGCTCAGGCGGTACAGCTCGTGAGACCTGCGTACCCAGCGCGAATACAATGTTGACCAGAGCTACTACAATACGTTCAGGAAGTCTGGTGGGTGAGCCTGTCCACAGGGCCTGATAGTCCTCCTCAAAGGAAGCACGATCGAGAAACGGATAAACCGGATAAGTCAACTCCCAGTAATGCTGTACAAGAGAATCTGCTGTTCTGCGTGCGGGCAGCACATAGTGAAATCTCGATCCGTCAGAGCAGATGGCTGGATCAGGTTCCGTCATATCAGGTCCGGACTCAATATGGCTGTCGGCATTCCCAGACAGCTGATTTAGTTGAGAGTCAATCCCGGCTTGCATCTGCCGCATGAAGGAACCTGCACTGCTCTTGCCAAAGAACTCTGGCGCGTCAGTGACTCTCCCAATTGTGCCGATCATGGAATCAACTCCCTCCGTAGAGGGTAGTTCTCTACCTGGATCGGGCCTTTCCTGGGAGACAGGGGTGATGATTCGACATGCCTCAGGTGATGCACTAGCTCGACGCCTTCCGTAAGAACGAGAAGAGCTTGGATGAGACGAATGAGCGCCGGAATCCTGTCGCCTTAGATTGCCAGAGTGGGCAACTTCAACCAGTTTCTTCCCACCGTAGGTGCATGGATTTGCTCTTTTCCGCCTCTCGCATACATCACATACTGGTATTCCTTGTCAGTTTCTGAGTCAGAACGAGTTCAAGATACACACACCTGGTTTGGCTCCATTACATTTGACTTTTCGGGCTCTACAGGAGTCGCATGCAGAAGCAACTTTGAGCCGCATCTCCCGTGTCATGTGATGATTTGGAAGCTCTCAGGAGAACCAAGGCGCTGTGTGACAAATGGACAAACGCTCCTGTTGGCACTCCGGATGAAATTCCTCGCCATTGCGGGGCTGATGGATGGCGAAGGGTACAATCTAGTTAGTCATCAATTAGTAACCTAATTCCGGGCCAGCCTGGCCATCCCAAAAACACCATACTAAATGCAATCTTTCACAACTTCATATTTCAACAACGAGAAGCGATATATGCTTGGTTTTTAGTATGATGTGGTTTCTTAGCACTTGAAATATTACAGCATAATTAAAATATTCAGGAATTGGTTAATTACTGCTATTACCAAAAAGTACTCTCCGATGGAGTGATGTAGATATATAGAGGAATACATATATAGAGAGGATATACCGACTTCAAAGGTTTTGCGGGTACAGATAAGGAGTATGTAACGGAGGCGATGAGCAATCGGCCCGTGAAGCCTGCAGAACCCTCGGGCCCCTATATCCTGGTTCATCGTGCATAGGCCCTGGTCCCGGTCCTTCCTACATAAGACCTCGGACCCCCTACGGTTTAGAATCGGTCGGAGGAGAGATTACCTGACCTTTCACCGACTCTTCAGCGGGAAAGATCTACCGAATAAAGAAGGATCCTAAAGCTATTTAAAGAGGTCTAAATACATAGATAGAAGAGACAAGAATTAATCTTTTTGTCTTTGTTCTACCACGCAGTTACTGATAGATATCTCTTCTTTCCTCCTACGTTTCCTTACCTAGTTGACAGGCTATCTACCCTGTATAGTAGATCCTCCGTCACACCTAATACTTTCTTTAGGTTCCGTGGCTAGTGACATACCGAGCTGAGTATCCTAGAGAAGATAATAGTATGTTAAAACTTAAATTCAGAGTAATCTATTAAATTAATTATAGTTAAAACATTAATTAATTTTAATTTAACTATATCTAGATCAGTTAATAAATTTTATATCTTAATAACCGAGGCCAGTTAAGTTAGGTTATAACTTATGGGTAGGTTACAGCGGTTAGGTTATGCTACTCTACTCACGATTAGGACCGAAGACCAGTATAGTCCGGTCTGATGCGGTCCGATCCTTGGTCTTTGCGGTTATTTCCGAGTCCTAGTTGGATCTATGCTTTTTATATTCATCGTTGGCATTCTTGTGTTTTCGATGTGTTTTCAAATCAATATTCTGCCGCAAAGACGACCAGTGTAGCCGCTTATCTACAGAGTCCTGCACAACGAATTAAACGAACAGCTTCATATATACTCTCAGTTGGCAGATAGCCACAACAAGCATCATATCTTTGTATTATCTAAAGGTATAAACCATGTAAACAGATATAGCGTAACCAATCAGCAAGCCGCCACCCCAACCGCTATGTAAAAAATTAAATTCGTCAAAATACCACCATTGCAGAGTCGAGAGATACTGAAAAATATCCTTCCTCGTTTTCACTCCTCCACTGAGTTGCCTCGGGATTCATTAGGCTTTTCGGGCTCAGGTAGATATCGCGCAGCAACCGACAATGCGGCAGCAAGTAAGAGCATCAGTACCCAGATGGCATATCCCCCGGCAAGTTGTGTTCTCGCCCCCAAAGCAAAGAGGGTGGTGAACAGGGCCGGGCAAATTGCCCTCAGGCCGCTAACCCCGGTCAAGGCCAGGGCATTCAGCGTACCCAATACTTTGGGCGAGGGGGAGACGTCGTTCAAAATAAGCTGGATGGCTGTGAAGCTCATGCTGACCCCAGAGCCGACCACCAGCGCTATCGGTAAGAAGACCCAGAAAACCTTAACTGATGCCTCGGTGTCCAGGCGCAAAAGGATATTACCAGCTGGGCAGGCAAGGAAGAAGAAAGGATAGGCATAGGCACATAGGCGGATGACTCCATTTGACCCGATTCTCTTTTGCAATGGGGGAAAAGCCAGGAGAAGCCACGCAGCTTGGGCGGCGCCGTTCAGACCCATCAGCACCGATATTTGTAGAGGGGTGAAGTCATATCCACCGAGGTACGTGGGAGTGAACCAAAAGACTGGGATTATGGCTGTGTAGGCAAAGGCGAGTACCATAATATGTCCATATACGTAGAGAACTATCCCCACACTGGGGGCTTTCAAAAGCTGCGAGACTGACAGCCCTTCGTCGGGGTTGGAATCCGATGTAGCAGGCTCTCTTTTCAACGTCTCTTGGACGAAAAAAAGACTAGAAAATGCAGCGGTAGCCCCGACCAGCGACACCACCAAGCTCGATAGCGCGTATGGGTAGTCAGCGAAGAACCCAGTATCCTTAAATACACCTGGATACTGGCGTGCTGGGTTGGCAAGGCTACCACCCAGCAGAGGACCCAGGAAGAGACCCAAGTTTCCACTGAAAGCGAACCAACTGAATGATCGAGCTTGTGTCTTGCTGGTACTGTGTTCGGCGATCATGGTACGGATGGTGACGACAGTCCCCGCAAAGACACCGGCAAGGCACCTGAATAAAACCATCTGCGCAATAGACTTTGCCAGTCCGAAGAGGCCCGTCGCCACGGTCACGCCGAATAAGGAGAAGACCAGGACGGGCTTCCGCCCGACGCGATCGGCGGCTCGGCCCCAGAAAATCATCACTATGGCCTGAGTCAGGGAGAACAGCGACTCTATGAGCCCTGCGTAGAAACCGACATCTGAGACCTTGGCACTCCCGTTGTCCTGGATCATCTGACTGACATAAGGGAAGATGGAGAAGAAAGCCAAGGGCTCTACGGCCCGGGCATAACAGAGTAGCAGGATCTGAGCCTTTGGTAGGGGTTTCTCCTTCTGAGAAACCCTGTTGGGCCCCAGAAGAGCCGTAGTCTCATGCACATCGTCTGATGTGGTGGTAACCATAGTGGGTAGATTCGTTAATCAAGTGAAAGAATCTTAAGGCTCAGCTTGCGGTGAGGTATGATGAGTGAACACCGGACTTATGTAAGTCCGGCCCGTCCATAAACAAAACCGAAGTATACCCACCACCATATCACTAGCAGCCACGACGTCTCAGTCCCCGGATCTGGGAATATCTACGAGCTGAACCCGAACAATTTGGAGCTGTCCGTTCGTCAATCAGAGATCCAGAGTGCCACTACAGGTGCACGACAACTCGTGACCCTACACACGCTTCTTCCCAACTTCTTTCTAGTTCGAAACACATTGGCCATACAGAATAATAGCCTTTGGTTACGAGATATATCAAGTGGGATGCATCCTGGAAGTGGGAATCGGCCACAATGCCGGCAAACCATACACTGATGACTCGACCGAAGGCGCACTGAAAGAAGTCGAATATGGTTATCTGTACCAAACTTTTATTTAGTGAACGTATTCCGATAGTCAGTGGCATGTATATCCACGCGATGTGTTCTTATTGGCGGCAACCCCATTTCAAACCCTCCGACCAATTCTCATCCGTTCCATCTCGTTGTTATTGATATTACGCCGTCATAACCTCTCCGATATGTGATAAATGGTCGCAGAGTAGGTGAGACACGTTGCCTTGATTTCGAGCTGTTGCCGCTGAACTGATAAGTAGTATATATCTCGGCTCTTTCAATGGGGAATATATTAAGTGTGTTGGGTCAGACTCCCACTTTGTTATGGCAGCGTACAAAGGGAGATACGTGGAGGGTATGTATATTCCGCTAACGTAGTATGGCCCTGGATACCTTAGCTGTAGTGGCGACATTCAACCGTGCACTTATCCAACGATTTCATTATGCCATCTCTCAGCGCAAGCGTCCAGGGTGTCATATGCTATCGCTTCGTGGAAAAATAACATCATCAATTTTGGCGAGTCTTTGATTCTAGGATTGGCTCTGTTACATATACCACTTACTACACAAATCCATCAACTACCACACCTATACATAACTGACAACCCATCCACTTCTGAAACGGCAAGATATGAAGGCCAAATGAAATACTTCTTCTCTCATTCACCTCATCTAAAGACTCGACCGAATCGCACGGTCCCTCCTCCCAATCTCAACCGTAACACTACCAATAGCACCGCCCGACTGATTCCAATATCCCGTTTCCACCCAGTAATCATCAGCAATCCTCTCCATGCGGAACTGGTTGCGCTTTGAGCCCCAAGGACAGTCCCAGTAGATATAGGCGACTCGGACATCCCCATTGTATATATCGAAACTTCCCTCCGTGCCAGACGGCGAGTGTGCTCTGCCACATGCGAAGACGTTAAACGAACCGCCAGGAGCTGCTCTGAGAGTGTTGATGTCTGAGACCGGAATCTCAGCACTCTTGTTGTTTTCCTTGTGGAATTTGCCCCTGATGATATGATATGTTAGAAAAGAGGCTAGTTACAATCTGGGTAGATTTGGCTTATTGTACTTACCAACCGAGCCAGGTGTTTCTGACACTTAGGGTGTCGAAGGACAAGGAGTTGACGACTCGGATGTGGACCCATTGGGCTTCTGCTCTCTCGGCCATGGTTGAAAACTGGTATTTTGATATAATGGATGGAGATTCCGAGTCTGTGGTAGAGAAAATCAAGAGTATAATGTTTAACAGATTTAAAGCGTGGAAGATTTGGTTGCCTCTGGTAGAACTCTGTCCTGAGCGACCGGGTGGGTGGGCTTAATATCCGACATTCTGATAGCTGCAGAGGCCTGTAGTTCTTAACCACCATCATCACCCTCCAGTTGAGCATGCGTAAATATTCGCTGCTGGCTACGTGTCTGTCTGCACGATTCTGTACTGGATTCCGAAGTCTGGATCCTGCTGAACTATCCCATTACGTACAACAGCAGAATCAGCAGGGATTGTGCAGCTCTTGTTGTTCCATTAACAGACACCGAGTCTCCCTAGACTCTGTCCAGCGAAGAACATCATAGATAACCAAGAGAATCCAACGATGTAAACCTACAGCAGTGTGAAGTGGAGATGGAAGCTCGAGCTGAAGTGCAAGCTGAAGGGCAAGCTGAGCAGTTACCAATGAGGGGGAAGGGCTTGCGCGATTCTCAACTCACGCAACATTTGCCACTACAAGGGTCGAGGGGGCATAATATCACGCAAAGAGTAGTTCTCGAGCAGTCAAAGCCGACAGATTAACTTGAAGATAGGGGGATCTATTCTTCCCCGTAGTTTTACTCAATTACTCGAGTTGATTGATTGATAAATCTATATCGCATCCTCTCCGCGCTTCATGCAGACAGAACCCAGTGACTGTTTAGTGGCTCTATCGGGGTCACCGATCACAAATCAGATCTCAATTGCGTGTCTACACTCCGGCTTGGTTAGCTTAGTTACATTTAGACACTTTGCATCCTTAACCCGACTGCAATCGTGACCTTTCACGTCCTTTACTCCGCAAATGTACAGCCATCGTTGTCACCCGAAGTCATCCACTCACGAAGAAATTGCCTCGTGGAGAGAACTGGAGGTTGCAGTTTGCCACCGCGAAGTGGCCCTTTTGAGGACATACTATCGGAATTTATTGTGAATGACGTGATATCTGTATAAAGCAGAGGGTTCCTTGTACACTTGGTGCTCCAGCATATAAGAACACCAGCATATGGTCGGAATGTGCTGAAGCTTACCGAGTACTATCAGAACCGTCTTTCAGACTTCTCATGCTGCACACTTTGGTCAGAGTAGCCGCAATCCGATAGCTCAAGATGGCTGAGCTTGTTCCATATTTCGACGGGATGCAGCAGGGACAAGGGTACGATCAATTTCTTTCCACCCTTGCGCCACAATTGTGGTTTTTGCTAACGTACTGGACGATTCATCCTTTCTCTAGATACAACACCTACCTTCAACAAATCGGTGTAGCAGATGCTGTCACTATCACTCCTGGCCAACCAGCGTCCGACACTTACGACATCTTCTATTGGAGTGAAAGAATCGATGATTACACGTTCGTACACCCTGGCCGTCCTTGACGGCGTAATACTGACATTTTCTTTTCTTGCTGTTCAGGAAACTTGCGCAATCTTTGGAGATAACCGCTGGCGCTGCTATTTCCGGCTGGAAACAGTCCTCTCAGATCGACGCAAGCTATCTTGACCGGCTGAGGTGAGTGTATCTGTCCTGTCATGATGTCTCGGGAGTTATACATGGCTAAAAATTACTCTTATCTGTACCCACAGCTTTGAAAGCAGCACGGTCACATATCAAGTCCAGGTGTCATCCAGGCAACAAGCATCAATTGGAAATTCGTATTCCTTCAATCAGATTAACACTGATAACCCAAATAGGCTGTATGGAGATCGTTTTATTGCAGGTAAGATAGTCGATATATACTATGTCTTCTAGCCATTTATAGATGCTAATGTGGCCGTGGTCAGATTTCATCCGAGGTGGCCAATACTTTGCCCGCGTCTCCATCTCCTCAGTCAACAAATCGACCAGTGAAGAGATCAGGCAGGCGTAGGTTATCACAGTGAGCCCTTACAGCTTATTCCTATGCTCTAACAGTAAAGCTAGATCCGAGATTGCTTTCTCGATGTACGGAGTCACCGGGTCCGTCACGAACGAAGTGAGAAGTGCCGTGGAGACAATCAACAAACACTCCCGCGTCACAGTCTGGATCCATACCTCTGGAGGTGGAGGCCGAGCTGGAGTCATCCATGCAGAACCTCACGACGGTGACGACTCACACCTTTTTGCGATCAAGGAAGGTGCGGATAATTTCCACCAGGAGTTGAGGGAGGGAAAGCATAGATACAGACGATTGTGAGTTCTCGCTTCCCACTTCTCTTCCCCGTTATAAAGGATATTTACGTTGAGGTAGTGCGCTCCTGTGGAGATACACCAACGTCCCGAATTTCAATAATGCATTTACACCATTTGACTACACTGTTGCAAACCAGAGGGTAAGATGCTTTTCGCTAGACTCTGCTCACGACATGAGACTAACTGTACCAGAGCTGGTACCTTTTTGAAGACTTTACGCAGTACGACGCATACCTCGAGCTCGTCAAGAAGAGCATAAAACCTGCACCAAACCAGACTTATATAGATAAATTACTAATTATATATATATATAATAGTTCCAGTTCTGAAGTTCATCAACGGCAGAGAGAAACAAGCTGAGCTGTACGGGGAAGGGGCGAACATACTCTCCGTGATCCGCACCAAAGTGAGCTAGAGCACTCACAAAAATACCACAGCTATCATTACTGACAGAGGAACAACAGGTCCACGCGATCAACGAAAACCCGGAAGAAATAAACTCGCCAATCTCATATCCCATCCCAGTGGATTACAGGAAGCTTGTTCTAGTATGTTAACAACACACCCCATATACTCTCATACCTGCCAGCTACTAATTAATCTCCAATAAAGCTGGCCATAAGAACAGTAACCATGATTGCCCAAGAACGAACCCTCGACAACGGTAGCTTCAGCGACAGTAAGCTTCCTCAAGTCCCCCCCCCCCCCCTCCCCCCAATTAGGTTTGAGCAAGTAAGCTAATGATATAATACTTCTGCAGTTGTACTACCAACTCTTCTAGGAAATGCACGAACGCTGTTCAAGTTCCAGACATACGACTTCGATACTGGATTCGGGAACACGGTTGTTTCCTTTGGAAGACGTGACTCGTCATTTATATGTCTGAGCGGCCAGCGAGTATCCGATGGATATCAGGAAGAAAGCGTCTTCTGGGCATTTGAAGACCCGGTAGAGGAGGTTTCGGAGCAGCAGGTCCATGTGGCCAGTATGCGAACAAGGGATTTGCTCCTTTTGAGTCGGACGGACCCAGGGCCTAGACCGTTGTTTACTTTTTATGCAAAGAGTAGTTGGTAGATTCCATGTGAGCTGACACTGGAAAGGGTGCAGGGTGGGGATTAGCGGTTTGTGCATGCGATCATTATTGTGTTTTCACCGAATAGGCTCGCTATTTCTCTAGTATAACAGGAAGTATACAGTAGCCCAACAAACTCTATATTTAGCTACCATATTGCTGATCCGGCTAAATCTGAATAGGCTATAGATAGACATTTTTTGTACTCAAAACAATGCTCTCTGCTATCCACAGCTTACTATTAATCGACTACTTAGAACTATATACGCACCGTCTCCACAATAACTAACAAAACACCTACTCCCTCCCCGGCCACTTCAACACCACCACCACACCTCACCCTAAGCTTCCTCTAGATATAGGGTGACCCTACACTCTACGGGCGTTCGCGGGTGGAGTACAGCGCACTGCAGACGTCCAGTTATGCAGCTCCCCACGCAGTCTATTTATAATATCCATAGCTTATCTAAGCTCTACTTTTCTGTAGGAATCCTATAGACTGTATAGTACTGTCTTAGCGTCCTATGCGTAATTTATATTAGAACTCGGGCTATACTACTAAAATATATATAACCAGCAGAATATTTATTTATATATCGTACTTAAGTATTATTAACCCTATAATTTTCTTTTCTAATATATGAATCGTAATATTAGATTTAAAAAACAAGACTATTCAACTGTAAGATATAAAGACTATTAAAAAACTATAAATACTTATATTATCGCTATCCCTGCAGCGGCGAGACTGATCTGCTAGTTTAGACATTAACTAGCTATAAGAAAAAAAAAAGTAAAAATAATTCTCTCTACCTAGTAGAGAAATTAGGATATATATTGTTATCTACTTTAGAATCGCGTAGGACCCCTTTATTGCAGAGTGGCCGCTATGAGCATCTGTAGTTCTGGGTCGCGCAGGAACGATACCGTTTCCAATCATGCTAAAAGTGAACCACTGCTCGTCTACTCGGTGGCAAATACACTGACCCAGGTGAAAGAACACTATCATATGACACCATTGGCAATAGAGACCCACTAATCTCTCCCGTCTACCAACGGGAGATAGCCTGAGGTCGGGTGATATTAGTGGTGGTGGAGGGGCAGGCGCAAGTTCTCTGTTTATATTTATGCACAGCTACAGTGGCCCATCCAGGCGCCACGATATATCTAGGATCATCGATATTTAAGGAAACAGACCAAACCATCGATTTTCCCATTCTCCATTTTTACCGTTTCCCTGTCCAGAACGTCCATGGGATATGCTGGCCGTCTAACCATGTTGCTTAAAGCATTTCCTCGATATCTCGTTTGTGAGTTGTGGTGAGGTCACTAAAGAACTAGAATCGAGTCGATTTCACTGACTTTGTCTGGCACGCCTATAGGAGTCTTCAAAGGAGTATATAATTGACCCAAGGTGGATGTGTCCTCCGACTGACTATGACGTAGTGGGTTGATTCAGCACCAGCCCTCTGCCACTAGATCTATGCACACCCCACGCTGATGATGAAGTCCAGTACTCTCCTGACTGTATTTGAATAGATGCCGTGGAGATACTACGCTATAGACAGGGAAGGTGTGATACAGTCTGTCACATTTTGAGGTAGAATGCTGGTATCATGCTGGTCACCTGAGGGGACGAATGAATTCCAGACTAGATGTTGAACTCAGCATACCTTTTTCCTTGACCCCCGAGGGACCCATGTAAGATATCCTTTGCGGAAATCTACATCTTAAACTCTATTTATTTTTAAAAGAAATATAGTTTGATGATCATATGAAACTTGAGCGGCCGTCCCGATGTATGACTGGTGAGATTGTCAAGTATCAATCAGTCGTAAATAGAGTGATTGGTGGAGAAATAGGTGAATGAATGAAGTGTAATTAACCAGTAACACCACTTTATACTTCCATTTAGTGAAATATAGGACAGTCTAATGAGCCTAACAATGCTGGTGAGGCTATGTCTGCCAAGTCATTCGATGGTTAGTTGCATTTCACTAAGGAAAGCGAGTAGATAGCTCCTTATTTTCTATCCTTATAAGCTGAGAGATTTTTGCAAGCAGATGAGACAGAATTCATGCGTTTGCGGCCATCAACGCGTAGACTTCTTGCGCAGCCTTTGGGATCTTGCCCTTTTCGCTACCCTCCTCGATATCGATCATCTCATTGACAAAGTCACAAAGTGTGGCCACCAGGTAGTCCACCTCTTTCTCCGTATTTTCAGCATGAATCATGACCCTGACTCGAGACTTGCCTTTGGGAACCTGAGGATAGTCAATAGGAACGACAGCGATTTTCGCCAGTTGCAGGTGAAAGAAGAGCCACCAATTATACTTTTGTCGGGTCCATATTGGTACAATATGCGTCACAAAATCTAGCGACTCATAGTCCTCGGCCACAGGGATAGACAAGATACCCATATCACTCGCCTTTTCCCAGATCTCGCTGGAGGTGATGGATTTGAAGAAGTATTTAACGAGATGTTGTATATTGTCTTGGGCCTAGGCTTTTCGTTATAATAAATTCCTCAGACAATTGAGCCCTAGTATTACATACCTTCTGCGTGGCACCAGTTCTCATTAGATTATAGGCTGCGCGAATCACTGCAACTGATGGGAAGGATGGGGCTGTGGTGTTCACCAATGACCCAGCATAGTTCAGCATCATATTTCGGACCGTTGCGTTTCCAAGAACCACAGCTTTTAAAGATTGCGTCAGCTATACCGTTTGAGTGACTATGAGGAGATACAGCGGGGTCTAATCATCTTACATCCAGTACAGGCTAAGGCCTTGCCACAGGTATTCAGTCGAATTGCAACATCATTTTCCAGACCTAGCAGCTTGACGAGACCGACGCCCTTAGGGCCTACGACCCCAGTGGCGTGGGCCTCGTCAGCAATGAAAGCAAAGTTCCCCTTGGGACATATCTCTCGAGCAATTTCCAGCATCTCCACCAGAGGGCAAATGTCTCCATCCATGCTGTACACTGACTCTACCGAGACAAGGATCGAGCGTGACCCGTCCTGAAGCATGGGTTGGGAGTCCATGGTGGAGGACATAACCTCTCGAAAGGCGTCGAGGTCATTATGGCGGAAGGCAACTTTGGTTGTGGCCAACGAGGCGGCCATACCTGTGTGCGTGCTGAAGTGAACCAGCTCATCGTATACAATGGCATCCCCGGGCCGTGGAATAGATGTGTAAATAGCAATATTCCCATTGGACCCGGAGTTAAACATGAGCGCCGTTTCGGAGCCAAGGAAGTCGGCGATCTCCTGCTCCACCTCCTCGATATAGTCGTAGTTGCCGCCCATAACGCGGGACCCCCCCGAATGCAGCGAGAAGTCCGGATGTCTGGCTAGTTCTGCTAAGAACTCCCTTCGTAGTGCTCCTGTGAGGCCGAGAGAGAGAAGGTCGTTGGAGCAGAAGTCAATCGCATCTCCTGTTTTCCATGTGCTTTGTCCGCGGGTCATCAAAGATTGGGTCGACCGTCGAAGATCTAAAGCCTCCTCGAGATTTCGATAAAATGTGGGGGCATCTTTCATACGGGGAGCAACTAGCTTCTGGCTCTTGATCCAGGAGACCATCTCCGAAACGATTGTGCCGTTGGCTGCCATGGTGCTGAGGTTGCGGAAGGAGAAATCTTCAACAGATGTGCAGCGGACAGTGTGATATCACCAAACAAAGAAAAAAAGGGAAGGAAGAAAGAAAGAAAGAAAGAAAGAAAGAACGCTCAACAGTACATCGAGTCAATATGTCGAGTCACATAATAAGCCCATATAATGAGCATAGTTCCTCATCGGCGTATCGGGCCGAGATGCTGCGGCTCGTCACCAGGACGGGTTCCGGCGGGCGAGCTGACGGGGCGCATGGCCGTTGCGGAACCCAGCACATGGTTGACGGGTGGAACGTTGTTGGTAACAACCACGTTAACCGTCATTTTAAACTCAAAAGCACAGATAGCTCGCCAGGTTACTGTAAAATAGGCAACTTTCTTTCTTTCGTTTTCCTTTTTTTTTTTTTTTTTCAGACCCCCACAATTCACATCAATCACTATGTACGAAAGTAACGGCACCAATACCCATGGGGTGCCGGTGGGTTCGAATATCACTAATGGGACCACTCTCAATGGACATGCTACCAATGGTGTACACACGAACGGCACAAATGGTATCTCGACCGACAGGGCCCATGGTGGTAGCCAGACTCCCATCGCCATCTGTGGTATGGCATGTCGTCTCCCAGGGGGATTGACGACACCCGATGAACTTTGGGATTTCCTCCTCGCAAAGAAAGATGGACGATGCCGTGTCCCCGAATCTCGCTACAACATTGACTCATATTATTCAGATACGAAAAAGCCAGGGACAGTATCAACCGAGTATGGATATTTCCTTGACCAGAGCGTCGACGTCGGCGCGTTGGATACGTCCTTCTTTAGCATGACACGAACAGAGGTAGAGCGAGCCGACCCTCAGCAAAGACTCATGTTGGAAGTCGCACGCGAGGCTTTTGAAGATGCTGGCGTGACAAATTGGAGAGGCAAGACGATCGGCACCTATATTGGTAATTTCGGGGAAGACTGGCTGGAGATGTTTGGGAAGGAAACCCAGCCATGGGGGATCCATCGTATTTCCGGATCAGGGGACTTTGTTGTCGCTAATCGGCTCTCATATGAGTTTGACCTACAAGGGCCAAGGTATAATATTCCTTTAGAAGATGATTCCCCACAATGGCTTGGTGCTAACACCGTTGAATAGTATGACAATTCGTACAGCTTGTTCATCCGCCCTAGTGGCTCTGAACGAGGCCTGCGCTGCGATTAACAGAGGTGACTGTGAATCCGCTCTAGTGGGTGGTGTCAATCTAATCCTCGCACCCGGAATGTCGATGGCAATGCAGGAACAAGGGGTTCTATCTAGTGACGGCTCATGCAAGACCTTCTCTGCTGACGCCAATGGGTATGCCCGTGGAGAGGCGGTGACAGCCATATTTATTAAGCCATTGGCAGATGCCCTGAGGGATGGCAATCCAGTTCATGCGGTCGTGAGAGCAACATCCCACAATGCGGACGGAAAGACCCCTACACTGTCGCAACCTAGCACGGACGCACAGGAGGCTCTAATGAGGAGGGCATATGAGCTGGGAGGTATTACTGACTACACGGAAACCGCCATGGTCGAATGCCACGGCACAGGTACACCAACTGGGGACCCTATCGAGGCGAGAGCTGTGGCGCGGGTCTTTGGGGACAAAGGCGTCTATATAGGCTCCGTCAAGCCGAATCTCGGGCACACAGAAGCTGCATCCGGCCTTGTATCACTATTGAAGATGGTGAAAGCACTCGAGCATCGTACTATCCCCCCCAACATCAAATTCACTAGCCCCAACCCGAATATTCCGTTCGTGGACGGTAAGCTCACGGTCCCTATCGAGGCACTTCCTTGGCCGAAAGATAGACTCGAACGGGTCAGTGTGAATTCATTTGGCATTGGTGGCGCAAACGCCCATGTCATTCTAGAATCCGCTGCCACCTATAACGTTCCGGCTGCAGTTCACGAAACGCCGGAGACACCGCAACTTTTGTTGTTTACAGCCAACTCGCCGAAGTCAATCACAAGGGTGATCGACAACTACAAGCAATGGGTGGAAAAAAATCCGGACAAAGTCAGTGATCTGGCCTACACCTTGGCAAGGAGAAGGGAGCACTTGCCTTACCGCGCTTTTGCTATTGCCAGGAATGGTGTGGTTGAAAGCGTTTCACAACCTGCAAACTCCAAGTCTGCGAAGCCACCAAGCGTGGTTATGGTCTTCACTGGTCAGGGCGCACAATGGCCCCAGATGGGACGGGAGCTGTTGCGGTCGAATGAGGTATTCAGATCTAGGATCCGATCTCTCGATCAACACCTGCAGACCATTGCCGGGGAGAAACCTCAGTACTCGATCGAAGAGGAGCTCAAGAAGACAGCTAAAAAGAGCCGTCTGTCATTGGCCGAGTTCTCTCAACCCCTTTGCACTGCTATTCAGATTGCACTGGTCGACACTCTCAAGTCCGCAGGGATTCTCCCAGACGCAGTCGTGGGCCATTCCAGTGGTGAGATTGCTGCAGCATACGCCGCCGGGGCTCTCAAAGCTGGTGAGGCTATCACTGCTGCCCATCACCGTGGGGCAATTACAAGCAGACAGAAGAGAGCAGGGACAATGGCTGCTGTTGGAATGAGCTGGGCAGAAACCGAGAAGTACCTCGTCCCAAATGTGACCATTGCCTGTGACAACTCACCTAAAAGTGTTACAATCTCAGGTGATGTTGACGCTGTGAAATGTGTTGTTGCTGCTATCAAAGAGGCACAGCCACAGGTACTGGCTAGACAGCTCCAGGTTGACAAGGCTTATCATTCGTTCCATATGAAAGAGATCGGAGAGGATTACCAATCCTTGATTGGCGAGGAAGTGGTCGGGAGCGACCCTTCGGTGCTCTTCTTCTCAAGCGTGACGGGAAATGTTCTCGGCCACGAGCAACAAATCCATTCAAAATACTGGCGGGACAATTTGGAATCACCGGTTCGGTTTCGCGAGGCCATTACTGCCATTTTGAAACACGACGTAGGAAGGAATGCTGTCTTCCTTGAGGTTGGGCCTCACGGTGCTCTCGCAGGTCCACTGAGACAAATATTTACTCAGGCTTCTTCCCCTACCCCCTATGTGTCTGTTATGGCGCGCAACCAGGATTGCAGCGCATCTTTCTTATCTGCCATTGGAGCTCTACATTCGCTCAATGTTGACGTTGATCTTAAGGCCCTCTTTCCCGCAGGTTCCTCTCTTTCAGATCTTCCGCGATACCCATGGAATCACGAAGGCAGCTACTGGTACGAATCTCGTCTGAGTAAGGAATGGCGCAGCCGCAGATTCCCATATCATGACCTTCTTGGTGCAAGGGTGGCTGAGAGCAGTGATAGTGAACCTGTCTGGCGTAACATGCTCCACGTTACAAACACACCGTGGATTCGTGACCACAAGGTCGGGGATAATATTGTCTTCCCGTTCTGTGGCTACATTGCCTTGGCAGGAGAGGCCATCAGACAGTTGACCAATGTTAAGGAGGGATTCAGCGTCCGAAATATCATTGTCAGCACTGCGCTGGTGCTCAGCGAGGGAAAGCCGACAGAGATAATGGCGACATTTCGGCCACACCGATTGACGAACTCCCTGAACAGCACATGGTGGGAGTTCGCCGTGTCTGCATATAATGGGCGCAATTGGACAAGGCACTGTACAGGGGAGGCCTGCGCTCAGTCATCGGCACCGGGGAATGGAGAGGATCCTGCTGTCTTGCCCCGGAAGCTCAATACGAGAAAATGGTATGAAAAAATGAGCAAAGGTGGCCTAAACCTGGGACCATCATTCCAAACTCTTGAGACGATGACGACCTCAACTTTAGAGCAGCGGGCTGTTGGCAATGTCGTCAATGGAAGGCAGGGGGATGAAGCCAACTACCACATCCACCCTACCGTCCTTGATGCAACCCTGCAGATCCTGGGTGCTGCAGCAGTCAAGGGCTACGCACGCAAAACCAAAACCTGGCTTCCGACCAGCATCGATAAAGTCACCGTCTATGAGTGCCCCTCAGATATGATTACTAGCGTTTCTGCCAAGCTGTCGAGCAATTTTTCGGTCGTTGGACATGGCGTTTGTATATCTGAGGGCACGACAGTTGTTGAAGCCGCTGGTATCCGGATGTCACTTGCGGATGGTGCTGGTGCAACGGATGTTTCAGACACACACGCCGCGTCGAGGTGTGAGTGGAGACCCGATATTGACTTCCTAGATATCCACGAGCTCTTTCGCGCACCCGTAAGCCGAAGGGACCACTTGCGTCTTCTGGAGGAACTCGGGGACATCTACCTGCTCCTGTCTCAGTGGAACCTTTCAGAATTGGGAAGCAATCCAACTCTGCCACACCTGCAGAAATATATGGCCTGGATCATGTCTCAATCCCGCTCGATTCCCTTCAGATTACCTTCAACTTGGACAGGCCTCGACAACGAGGCTATCTCGGCTCGGCTCGACAATATAATGAGCCAGCTCGCAAACACTACGGCAGCCCCGGTCGCCAGTGCCATCCGTGAAGTCTGCATACAAATAGATTCCCTCCTTTCCGGCAAAGGCCTAGATAGTGTCCTGCCGGAGGGAACTCTAACGCACGTTCATGAATTTCTCGGACAGCTAGACCGAATGGAATTTATTCAAAAGTTAAGCCATTCGAAGCCAAACATCAAAATCCTCGAGATTGGAGCTGGAAATGGCGTGTCGTTGCATCGTGATATCCTCGCCGAATTGACGCGAAATAACGGGGAGATTCTGTGCGCCAAGTACACCTTGACCACCCCAGGCTACGTTGTGGCGACAACCCAAGAGAAGGCATTCCCAAATATGGAATTCGCCAGCCTGGACATCAGCGAGGATCCTTTCGAACAAGGATTTGACGAAGTCGGGTACGATCTCATCATAGCGGTCAACGCTCTCCATGAGACCAAAAATGTCCAGGCAAGCTTGACCAACCTCAGGAAGCTCCTACGTCCCGACGGTAGATTACTACTGCAAGAGCTTTGCCCGTCATCCAGATGGGTCCAGTATGTGCTCGGCGTGCTACCGACGTCGTGGTCGGGCCCTGTCGACAGGCCAATTGAGGCGGCCTACCTGCGCAAAGAAGAGTGGGAGACAGAGCTTTCTGCTGCAGGCTTTGGCGATATCCAGGCCGTGGCTCTGGATTCAGAAGAGCCTCACCAAACTACAATTACTATGGTCGTAAGGCAGGTCCGTGAAGCACCAAAGAAGAAGGTTACAGTTCTTTCCGAGGAGGAAGGACCTGCTGTCACACACATCTTGACCCAGCTCGAGAAAGAGGGCTACCAGGTGACCAGATGCAAACTGGATGATGAGCCGCCAGCTGGACAAGATGTGATTTCGCTCTTGGACGTCGACCGGCCCTTTTTCCACGAGCTTGATGAAGCACGCTTCCTTTCATTCAAGGCCTTCCTCCTTGGCCTTCAAAACCGCGACGCCGGCATGCTCTGGGCGACTCATCTGATCGATATAGGATGCCGTGATCCACGATATGCACAGGTTCTCGGCCTCGCCAGAACTATCCGTACAGAGCAGCTGGCCAATTTGGCGACCTGTCAGGTCGACAGCTTCGACAATCCGAAATCCGTCGAGCAACTAGTTCAAGTGTTTTCCAAGTTTCAGCTCCGCCAAGGTGACGAGGAGCTCAATCCCGACTTCGAATGGGCCATCTTCAATGACCGAGTTCAAGTCGCACGCTTCCATCCTTTCGTCTTGGCCGATGAGCTTTCAGTCTCGGAAGATTCGAGCGAGATGGCCACACTGAATGTGCGTACGCCAGGGCGGGTCAACAGTCTACATTACGCGCGTCATCAACGAAAGGATATCGAAAAGGACGAAGTGGAGGTCGAGGTGTACTCCGCCGGTTTGAACTTTCGGGCAAGTTTATCGACGAGATTTCTCAGGCTATATGGCATGTTACTGACAGGAGAGATTAGGATATTCTCGTCGCACTGGGCATTGTTGAATTGCCGGTCCGCCTCTTCGGAATCGAAGCCGCAGGCATCGTCACGCGTGTTGGAGCAGATGTTAGCCCTGACGACCTTCAAGTAGGCGATCGGGTCGTTTGCTTTTGCCGGAAAGATGCCTTCTCGACATATACGATCACACTTGCTGCTGTTTGCGTGCGGATTCCCGACAGCCTCACCTTTGACCAAGCTGGAACGATGCTTATACCGTATTTTACTGCGATTCACTCCATGGTCAACGTCGGACGCGTCACAAAGGGCCAGGTAGGCGACATAGAATACCCCATGATAATTGGTGCTATAGAAGTGCAGTGACTGACCAAACATCCCTGTATAGTCCGTCCTGATCCATAGCGCGTGTGGTGGAGTGGGCCTGGCAGCTATCCAGGTGGCCCAGATGCTGGAGGCCGATGTGTATGTCACTGTTGGCAGCGAAGAGAAGGTTAAGTATTTGATAGAGAACTACAGCATCCCGCCAAACAGGATCTTCCACTCTCGTGACAAGTCCTTTGTGGATGGTGTGATGCGAGAAACAGAAGGCCGTGGCATGGACTTCATTCTCAATTCCCTCTCCGGCGAGCTCTTGCACGCGACGTGGAACTGCGTTGCTGAGTTTGGAACTCTACTGGAGATCGGAAAACGCGATCTGATCGGCGATGGTAAACTCGACATGAAGCCATTCCTGGCGAACCGCAACTACTGTTGTGTCGACATCGATGGGCTTTGGAAGAGGATCCATGTCGCACGAGCATTGATTTTCTCCATCTTGGAATTTTATAACAAAGGATACATTTCGCCACTACCGACCAAAATCTTTCCCGCAGCCCAGACCCAAGATGCATTCCGATTTATGGAGAAGGGTCAACACATTGGCCGTGTCGGCGTTTCGTTCAAGCCGGCCGAAGGGGAGGCCCACCTGGGATTGGAAACCACCAAGAGGACTTTGGCGATTGCTTTCAACGGGTCGGCCTCTTACCTCATGGTTGGTGGCCTGGGCGGTATTGGTCGAGCCGTATCCACCTGGATGGTCGACCACGGTGCTCGTGAGCTCGTCTACCTCTCCCGTAGTGCTGGCCTCACGCCCAAAGACGATGACTTTGTCGCCGAGCTTCACAGCATGGGCTGTGCCGTCAAGTTGGTGAGTGGGGATACCACGAAACTCGAGGACGTGAAGAGAGCCATTAGTGCAGCAACCTATCCCCTCAAAGGTATTGTACAGATGTCCATGGTCGTCGCCAATGAGAACTTTACTAGGATGAGCTTCGATGAATGGATGGCGTCGACCGCACCCAAAGTTCAGGGAACCTGGAACCTCCACAATGCTTCCATGGATGCGGGGATTGATCTAGATTTCTTTGTGATGTTTAGCTCGGTCTCCGGAATCGTTGGACAAGCTGGCCAAGCTAATTATGCCAGTGGAAACAGCTTCCTAGATGCGTTCGCCCAGTATCGTAATGACCTGGGCCTGGCGGCGTCCGTCGTTGACATGGGGGCTGTCGAGGACGTTGGATGGATTTCGGAGCACCAAGGGATGATGGGGAAAATGTCCAGGAGTGGTTTCAAACCTGTCCTGGAGCAGGAGGTCATCGACGCAATGGCGATATCCATGTTGGTCCATAACACACCAGGTCAAGCCGTTGATGAAGCCCTTGCGCTTGATTCAAAGAACGCTTCTTATTTCATGCACAAAAATACGTTTCTCGTTGGGCTTGCTTTGCTCATTCCATTGCATGACCCCAGCAACTACGTGATCTGGAAGAAAGACCGTCGCATGGCCTCCTATCACAACAATTCTGCGGTTGCCACGACCACCGCATCGACAGATGTTCTGAAGTCATACCTGAGCAATGCCAAAGCGGATCCTTCCATTCTCCAGTCGCCAGAAGCCGCAAAGCTCTTTGCGGTCGAGATCGGCAAAAGGCTCTTCGATCTGTTGCTGAAGCCTCATGAGGAGCCTAATACGAGCTCGCCACTGCTCGACCTCGGTCTTGATTCTTTGGTGGCTCTCGAATTGCGCGCTTGGATCAAGCAGGTGTTCTCTTTCGACCTTCCCATGCTGGAAATGATGAGTATTGGTTCTCTTGACATTCTCGGTCAATATGCGGCAAACGAAGTTTATCGAATAGCGATAGAAAACAACGAGAGTTAAGCCGTCGCTCGTGTAAATTACACTCGCAAAGTGTACGTTGTGGCATCCTGCTACTTGCTGCAGCCCAGGCTTCAGCACGCCTCGACATAATCTCTACCGGTGCTCTACCGGAGAGTCACGGAAGGAATGGGATAACGTATTCCACACACCTATTCAGACTTCCTCTACATTCCTTTTCTCCTGCTCAGACTGTACATTTTCATTGTGAGAGATGCCATGTATGTAATTGTTTTTAAGGCTTCATAATACTATTCTTCGTTCATGATGTGTTTAAAGGGAGTTCCTCTGCGTAGTCCAAGGGGTAGATGGAGCCAGAAAAGACATCTGAGTTGCAGGAATGCTGGTCTGTCAATGATGTAGGAAACGAGTACCCTCGCAAGGACCATAGTTCTAGAGCCTCAGGTCAAGACTACCCCATAGTCTTTTGTACCTCTTGGATTATGATCTGCAGATTCGGATACCAAACCCAAGATACGCCTGGGAGGCCACATGCCTCGCCTTTCGTAACAACTAATGCACAGAGGTCTCTACCATTCCCACACATACTCTTTGTCAGCAAGGGGTCGAATTGCATTGCACAAGATTAGTCGATAGAAAGGGCCGAGCAGGCTGCACATATTGTCCGCATCAGCCGGGCGATCGGAATCCGGCAGCCCGGATGCATCAGGGAACGGGATCCGAGTCTGACGAGCGTGATCATGGAGTGAAATAGCCCCTATGACACGATGGAAGTGCCTATTCATAAGACTGTATGCGGGAAATTGGGATCTCGAAGTCATCTTAGCAACTCCCATATTCCCTACCCTTGAGACATCCTTCGGAAGATCCAGAACTCAGAATGTGGCGAGTGCCAACAGACGTCCCGCAGGTCGCCGTACCCAATGGATTGAAGCTCGCAGAAGTGACCGTCGACACCCCGTTGGATGAAGTGTTCAAGCACTGGAAGGAAAGCGGCGGCGTCATCCTGAAGAACATGCTCACCACCGCAGAGGCGGACCAGATCACCACCGAACTCGAATCCCGTATCGACTCCGTCCAACGGGGGTCCCGAGTGCCCCATCCGGACCTAGCAGCCTTCCACGGCACTAAGACCAAGCGTGCAGGCGACCTCATCAATCACAGCGCCACGTTTCGAGAACGGATCCTCGAGAACGACTTCATCCATGCCATCTGCAAGCGCTGCTACAGCGAAGGTGGACATAACGGAGACTACTGGCTCTCGGCGGCGACCACCCTCAATGCTTCCGGACCGCAGCCCGCGCAGGTCTTGCACCGGGATCTGACCTCCTATCCGCCATACGCGCAGCTCGGACCGGACTGCACGGAACCACAGATCAACTTCCTCTTCGCCTTCTCCGATTTCACGGATGACAATGGTGCCACACGCATCATACCAGGGAGCAACAAGTGGCCCTTTCACCAACGCGGGAATATGAAGCAGACGATTCCCGCGGAGATGCAGACGGGGGATTGTCTCCTGATTGGGGGCAAAGTCATCCATGCGATGGGCGAGAATAAAACGGAGATGGAACGGAAATGTATCCAGCTGACGGTCATCCCGAGCTTCCTGACACCCGCGGAAGCACATCCTTTTATTATCAAGCTGGAAACCGTGAAGAAGTTGTCCAAGCGTGCTCAGCGTTTCGTGGGGTTTCGATCGCAGTATCCGCGAGGCTCCCCCGGCCTGTGGACCAAGGATTATATTGAATTGGCATTGCACTTGGGTTTAGATGATCTTCAGGGGGCTATGGAGGATTTGCAAGATGTTCTCAACCAGCCCAAACAATGGGATACGATTGATTATGACAAGATTTGAGAGTTGTACATAAAGCTACTCTGGACCGGGCTACTGGGAATGATATACTCTATTGAACAGTTTTGTAGACGCTCTGTGCACCCATTTTCCGACTATTCCTCGAAGCGCTGATTTCCGAGGTCCTGCGACTTGAGATCAATCTCATCCACGAACAGCGAAGTCACCAATCCCAGTCCACTAAGTCCCGTCATTGTGTAAAAGATCGTCTGGAAGCACTTCAGATAAACCCTCAGAACCTGGTCAAGCGTTCCACCTGGAACATCTAGTGACCTTAGCTTATCAATGAAGGCGACCGCATTGGCAGCGTCCTGGAGAGGGGCCAGCGAACCGGTCAGGGGCACTGTCGTGGCGGACATAGAGGTTGAGAAGACCGTGTTGAAAATGGTGGAAGAGATCGTGAGGCCGACGAGACCTCCAAACATGCGGATTGTGAGAAATTGTCCGATCGCCAGGCCGGTGTCGTCGACGTTTTTGACGCTCGCTTGCATAGGCAGCAGATTGAGACGCAGCAAGGCAACGCCCGCTCCCCAGAGGATGGGCAGTCCGAGACGCATGGAGGACGACGATCCTACGTTGAACAGGGCCAGCAAGCCGGTTCCCAGCGTGAGGATGATCCATGCTAGCCGTAGCACCCATACATAGCCACCGAACAACGGAACCATCATCATGGAGGCCGCTGCCACTACCACACTGATAATGACGGTGGGTAGCAGGGAGACAGCGGATAAGATGGCCGTTTCGAGTTGGACGGCTTGGTACAGCAAGGGTAAGTACTGCAACAGCGAAACCAGAACCGCGCCATGGAGGAAGCCTCCAGCTAATGTCATATTTCCCGTCTTCGAGTGGAAGAGTCGATGGGGAACAATAGGGGCTTCGGGTTTCGCTTCGTAGAAAGCAAAGATGACCAGCACCGCAACGCCGAGGAACATTGGGACCAGAGTTTGCCAGGAAGCCCATGGAAATAGAGAGCCCGCCCAACTGAGCGGTAACACGAAGATCGTGATCCCGACGACGACCAGCGCCATGCCAATCCAATCCAGACGGTTCAGATTCTTGGCCAGCGATGCATCGAGAGGGACCGGTCGGAGCTTGAGGAAGAAGAACACCAACGGTGTACCGATCCCGAGCAACGGCAAGTTGACCCATCCAATCCATCTCCAGCTCGCATAATTCGCGAACAGGGCACCCACCGAGGGCCCCATGATGTTGCCAATCGCCATGGGAATAGCCATCAAGCCAAGGTATTTCGAGCGTTCCTCCAGGGTCGTCATATCCGCGAGAATCACCTCCGCCAGCACGTCAATTCCCCCACCGCCGAACCCTTGCAGTACCCGGCCCACGATAATTGTTTTCATATTTTGGGCCACGGCAAAGACGATGGAGCCGATGAAGAACAACGCCATGGATACATACAGAGGCGGTTTCCGACCGAACGCGGTAGAGATACTGGCCCACACCGGTTGCATGACCAGGCCACAGAGGGTATAGGACAAGTTCGCCCAGAAGGACTCTAAACTCTCGCCCTTAAGATCCGCAGCTATGGTCTGCCGACGAGGTTAGTCTTCGGGCGATTCAGGACCGCAACACACAAGAGGGTATTGCTCACTGGAAGGGCAATCCCGAGGGCTGTTGCATCCAATTGGAACACAAACATGCTCGCAGCGAGACCGATGAAGGCCAGTTTAAAGGCCAACGATTTTTTGGAGGACCGCTCGACATCGTCATCGCCGCTTCTCTCAGCCGGAACTTCTGTCCCGCCTGTCTTTGTCCCGGGGTCTGTCACTGCCTCGGTCGTTGTCTCTGTCTCTGGCTTGCCTTGCTTTTCTGATGTGGGCTCTGAAACTGATTCTGGTCGAACTGCGGGTGTGGTCCCCGTTCGGGCGCTAAACTCGGCTTGTCCCATGCTTGGCTTGATAGTTTTTTTTTTTTTTTAAACTCTCAGGCCACTGTCGGCTTAGGGCTCCAGCTGAATCAAAGACACACTCGAAAAATTGGAATTTACACCGTCAATTATAGAAATGCGACGTTTGCCGACAGTGTGATGTCCACCGGAGTGTGCTGGAGATGAAGAAATCTTTGAACAGTTTGAGCAAAGCTCGACCAGGAGAATTATTGGCCCCTGGGCTTGGTTTCTTTGTCCCAGCGGTCGGATTCCGGATCAGATATTCTTCCGGAGAGTTTTGTCGATCTGACTCAGCAAAATCCTGCAAGTCATCTGTCCTGGGGAATGAAGGGAGGCAAATGAATGACGAGACGAATGAGTATGGAGTACAGTATGGTGGATTACTCTCTCCATGGAGAGAGGTCGATCACAGTGTGTCGGGGTGGAGGATGAGGATGGATCGACAAAACACACTAGAAAAGATGCGTCGGCCCACACGGGTTCCGTCGCCCGTAGCTTCGGCCCGGGCGGTGTGGGTACGGTGGGGCATACCCACCTACTAGGTAGCGATTATCACCATCAACAACCAGAATCATCATCTCTGGCTTCTCAAATCCTGAGCGTTCCATGCGAGGCAACTGGTCATGGTCACTTTTCGTTCGGGGAGGAAGGCTGCCCCTCTGCTGACCGTCCCAACCGACACGATCATCCCCTTTCACTACTGGGATGACGACCATCATACACGAGGCCTGTCCTTCGATGTCACGTTCCGCTTCGATGACATCCTGGACCCTGAGAAGCTGCGGGGTGCTCTATCCCGGCTGCTAGAATTGGGGGACTGGCGAAAGCTTGGGGCTCGAATCCGAAGGAACGCAGAAAGAGGGCTGGAATACCATGTGCCACAATGGTTCGACGACAAACGGCCTGGCTTCGCATATTCCACGGTCGCATATGATGATATGAACGTGGCCGACCATCCACAAGCGTCGCATTTAGCTCAACCTCACCATTTGGATGCCGCGGGTCGCCCGTGTGTGCTGGGCCTTACGGACACGATGACACCCGAGTTCCGATCGTTTATCCGGACTCCCATGTTCCCCGATCGCTTGGAGGGTTGGCTAAGTTCCGACAGCCCCCAGCTAGGGGTTCGCATCATCACCTTCCAGGATGCAACTCTCGTGACCGTCTCTTTCCTTCACAGTCTGATGGACATGATGGGCCTGGATGCGGTCCTGGCCGCCTGGTCTGCAGTGTTGCGCGGACGAGAGGATGAAGTGCAGCCGTTAGTGGGTTTCGCTCACGATCCATTAGCCGGCCTCGCCGAGTCTAAGTCAGAACCGCCGCCAAAATACGTCTTTACGGACACGCTGCTCATTGGATGGACGTGGTTTTTGTTTGCAGTGCGGTATCTTCTTACGGTGGAGCTGTTTTGGCAGCGCCGGGAGGAGGAACGAGTCATTTTCTTACCCGCAAAATACCTGCAGCAGATGCGAGATAAGGCGATGGGGGAGCTCGCATCGCGCGACACCAGCGACGGTGGTAAGCCTGTTTTCCTAAGCGAAGGTGACATTCTCTTTGCCTGGTGGACGCGAGTCGTAATCCGAGCCGCAAGGCCTAGCCTCGGTCGCACGGTGAACCTGCGGAATACATACTGTTGCCGGTCCATCTTAGCAGAGCTTGGCCACCTACCATCCGCTACCTGTGCCTTGGTAACGAATGCCGTCTTTGCGACCCTGACGTTCCTTTCCGTTCGCCAGATCCTCGAAGATCCTCTCAGCGTGACTGCATCAGAAATCCGCCGGTCTCTGATCCAACAACGCAACGCCGAACAGCTCCACGCACTGGACACCATCCAAAGAAATACTCTCGACAACGCACATCATCCAGCCCTATTCGGCAACCCGAGTATGTACATGGTAATGATCTCAAATTGGGTCAAAGCCAAACTGTTCGAGGTAGATTTCTCCGCCGCCGTCGAACGAGAAGGCATGGCACTGGACAAACGCAGCAATCCGCTGGGCAGACCATCATGTATCCAAGGAACTGGGACCAAAGGCTACGCAACGCGAAACACGGGCGTGGTGATCGGAAAGGATGCGGCGGGTAATTTCTGGTTATTGTACAGTCTCCGGAAAGGCATCTGGCCGGCTGTCGAGCAACAACTCCGGTCTATGTCTGAAGGAGATGGAGGACTACTATAACCCTCGACAGCCTGCGGGCAAGCCCATTTGTTAATATCTTACAAACACTCAGCTTTGAATTATGTTCGATTCGGCTAAGACTAGAACTCAATCTCAGGCGCAATACCTTGTAGGAATCTTTCATACATACATATATATATATATATATATATACACTTCTCATCGTAACTTGTGACCACCATCTTCCCGACACATTCTCTCCCACCTCCTCCTCAACACCGGCACCACGAACCACCCCATCGCCACACTCAACAACGAATCGACGATCCCAAGCCCCCGCTTGGGACTCAATCCGATCATATTCGTGAACAAAAGACTCGCCGACAGCGAATCCTCGCAGATAATAAAATCCCCTTGATCGACCCGCGCCACGATGCCCTGCGCCACTTGCTCGGAGGACGGAAATTTCTCCTCCAGCTCCGCGAACGTGGCGACATTAGTGCCCTGGATCCGCTTCGTGAGGTCCGGTTTGGTGTCCTGCTCGAGGACGAACCCCGGGGAGATGAAGTCGGCCGGGAAAGCGATGTGGACGGTGTAGGTGGTTTGGGCGGAGTTGTGGCGAAGGACTTCGAAGCGGAGGGTGTCGGCGAGGGCTCGTACGGCGCTTTTGGCGGCTTCGAAGGGGAAGACCATGTTAGCCAGAGGAGGACTGCAAATTTCACATCAGCAAAGGAAGATCATCGGCTTACGCGTATAAGCCACGCTCCCGGGTAATCCCAAGAAGGCCGCCGCACTGTTGACGAAAACAATCCTCCGGGTCTGGGGCCGAGTAGTGTTGTGGGAGAGATCGATGCCCGCCGATTTCTGATCATGCTCCACCCAGATATCTAACATGGCTTTGGCTGCATACGCAGTGGAATAATAATTATTTTGCATGCAAGAATCAAGCTGCGTAGCTTGAAGATCGATGAAAAACCCGTTCTCAGCGTGGTTGCCCCCCGCGGAACAATACAGGAAATCCGCAATTCGCGGTTGGGACCTGAATGCTTCTGCTACCTATGTGTTGGTTAGAGGGGGGGGGAAGGCTCCTTTGCAGACTGCTCTCTGAGCGTGTGGGTTTCTTGGGATTGGAGCGACATACCGCAGCAGCATCCGCCAGATTCACCGCAACAGCGTTGATCTCTTGCCGACCCGCATCCACACAGTTCCCGACTATCTCATTCTTTGCATCTGCTAGGGGTCCGGGTCGTCGCGCGAATATGGTGACATGGGCACCTTCCCTTGGGATCAGTGGAAGTCGAGGTGCTCCAGCTGAAGGGTTGACACAAACCACGCGCCGCAAGTATGTTGGAAATCGCTTTTCCTAATCCACCAGAGCCCCCCGTTACAAAGGCAGTCTGCGAATCCGTCAACGAGGCTCCGTATCTGCCGAAGGCGTATGTACAAACCTTGCCGATAAGATCCTGATCGAGTTTCATCCTGTCGTTCCCCTCCGTTCCGTGGAAGCTCGTGAGGAAAGATCCCGCGAGGGAGCAATGTTAACTTCTCGCGACGTCGGGATCGCAAAACCTCGTTCGGTTGATCTTGATCCCAGCCGCATGGGAAATATGAATGAATCCTGATGCCGGAACCACCGGCGAATACAAGGAACCAGTCGGAGCCATCGCCGGCCTGACCAAGTGGGCGCTGATCTGGCGGGTCCCGTCCCCGGACACGAGGGAAAGACAAAATCTTACCCCGTCTTCAAATAAGCCCTGTTCGCTCCGTTGGTATCGTCGAACTGATAGCGCGTTGGCTGTTCCTTTCGGCCAGACCAACATTGCATTCCAGAACCCCAACATATCTTCGGTCCGTCACCAATGACGGCTGTAGGAGTAGTTTCTTCGGCAAGGAGACGATCCGCGTCAGAGTCTGTTTCCCTTCCTGGTCTAGGTCTGACTTACCCCTCCAGCCTCAATCTCACACGACACCCTCAACACCCCTTATATGCAGCAAGGAACCACCATCCCCCAAAAATACCCGAGGGCCAAGCATGTAGCCGATACTTTTAGCGCCTCTTGTTACTGGTTGCCCGAAAGTAAAATCCACAGATATCTGCATTAGCGAGATCAGCATCACCCAAATGACCAATTGGCTGAGGCATGGAAATCACGCCGAACAGATGTGACGCCAAAGGTGAGGGGGTCGTACGCCCTTGCTTGCGATAGAAAGATGGTAAGATGGTAAGATACGTTGACACCCTTCCTTCCACGGGGAGATGGGAGAGGCTGACTGTGCTCGGAACGGACTCAAAAAAAAAAAAAAAAGTAGCTTATCGTTAACCTAGAAATTTTATTCTTACTTTAGTTTATTATTATAAGTATGAACTTTCTGGAGGATTGACTATCGACTACTTACCGCTTTGGATATCTGAATCGATTCCTGCCGTAATTTACCGCTTCCTAAATTTGAAAAACTTATTCTATCTAACCCTAAGTTGAGGTATCACGAGTAGTATGCGGCGTACGCTGCGAACTGTAGGCACTGCAACCCCTCATCTATACCACCAACAGGTCGATACCAGCCGTGGCTGAGTGTAAAACGCCAAGGTTTCGGTAAAATAAAATCGTAGATTGGCCATACGCTAGAGTTTGTTGCGCCGTAAATCATCAGGGGGAAAAGAACAAGATCGTCGGAATGTGCGGGAGGCCTGATTTCTCTGCTCTTTCCTACTGCGAAAACACTGACCTATTTTATTATTGTAACGGCTGCATTGTCACTCCAGGAATTACTGTATAAAAGCTACATTCGAGAATATTAATCGTAATGTCTACTAAAATAGGATTTCGGTCAATCAGCCACGACGGAAGAGGATTCGATCCGCGATTGATGGGGTTTAGCCGAGACCCAATAGCAATATATATACGGAGGATTTGATCCCGTAGTTCCTGATATACTTTGGTAAACATTCATTGCCTCCAGGTCCTAATTAATTTTGTTGAACTTTCCTGACTGTTCTGCTCGGCATTTCCAAAACCAATGAATAGGCAAGAAAAAAAAAAAAAAAAAAAAAACAATGAACTATAGAGTACTGGAATGTAATATATCAGCAAAATTCGTCTCAACCCCGGATATTATGCATGCAACATGAACAGCAAATGGAGAATGACAGAGAGCCCATCCCCTCTTAACGTCTTATCAAGTTGATACTTTCAAAGCTGGGGTGGGGACATCAAATTGCTCACTATTGGTGGGCCCTGGTTGGTCCTGGTGCATGCTTAGCCTTGGAGGCCGTAAAAAAAGGCTCAAGTCGTAGGTGATGTCCACTAGTAATGCATGTCAGCATGCAGAAAGCAAAGAAACGGAGGTACTCCCCGCTGCGGATGGCGAAAGGAGCTTTATTCCCCTATAAATGCTCTTACCCGCGAACATTGTAAGATGTCAAGAGGTCCGTTAGACTCGATCCTGCCCTACCCTGAGGATAATCAAAGATTGACGCAGCCTACGACTGTCCTCGGGCAAAACGGTGGAAATGGCGAAGGAGGTAAGCAGAGACGAGTACACAGGTAAGTGAGCCTCTGGTCCGCCGCCCCAGCAGGAAGCAAATCATAGGTAACTAATCCTTGTGGATTCAGTGTGTGACCAATGCCGGGCCAGGAAGATACGCTGCAGTCGAGAAAAGCCCTCTTGCAGCAATTGTGGCCGTCTGGGCCTGCAGTGTGAGTGGTCCGGCCAAGGCAAAAAGTGCAACCAAACAACCCTTCTGTAGGCACCACGTCACTCTGATTCCTGTGATTGATCCGAGCTCATGATTCATAGAAGCCAAACGATTCTGGGCATGGGTAGTCGCCTTCAACAGCTCGAGGTAAGCTGGAAAGAGTTCTATAGACATCTGGAGACCGTTTCTAAATGACGGCCTGTGAAGACTTCATTGGCGGATACTCAAAGGTCCTTGAAGCGACTTTTCGAGGAGTCATCGACGGTCTCATCTTCCTCAAGACGCCTGGCCAGTTCATCGAGACCGACACCGCAATTGACTCCTCAGCGGTTTCCTGATTCGTTGAAATCGCCCGTCTTCACGAGGCCGCAGGGTCGACTTCTTTTGGACCAAAAGAGTGACGAAAGATGCTTTGGCCCGACGGCTCTGGAGTCACTAATGCTCAACATCAAGGATGAGCTCTTGGAGAGTCCTGATATGGACAGACACACCGTGAAGGAATGCGTGTTGCAGGCACAACGCAAGATTGATCTCCTAGTCAGCCAGGGAGAAGAGATGCCCTTCGGGGAGAAGTCGCCCCCCACGACGCCTCCCTTTGCCATTTTGGATGCAATGATTGAGCCATACTTTACAACAGTCAATGAACATTTTCCTATCTGGACAAAGAAAGGGTTTACGCAAATGGCTACTACCTTGCGACAATCAACACCGGCCCAAAGGGACCTGGCTTCGATCATCTGCTGCAACAACCTCATCCTCATGGCCATGTCGGCGGACTCCCTCAGCTCCCACCAGCGAGAGTCAATGCAGCCCAAGCCAACGCGCAAGTCGTCGTCGATCGACTTTGACCTCATTGCGGGATTTTTGACAAACGCGAAGCACGCGGTCAACAATATTGATCAACTGGTCTCGCCGCACCTCATCAATGTGCAGGCACTCTTATCTCTGGTATGGCTCTGACTAGCATCCTACGGGCACGGAATCGCTGACAACAAGAAGCACATAGTCGCGCAAATTTACCTCTCGATAAGTCTCTCTGAGACGCTATTCGCTTTAGCCACCAGATGTGCGAAGTCCATCGGCATTCATCAGTGGCACTCCTTTCACGGGCAACTCAGCGATGAAAACATCCAGGACAGGCAAAATATTTCATACTGTTTATACGTTCTTGACAAGGCCGTTTGCTGGACGGCTGGATCATCTCCCAGTATACCAGTCTCCGAGGTCCATTTCGACCCATGCCTAGTGCCCTCTGAAAAAGGTATCCCATCTGGCCTGGTTGCAAAGGCAGAGATGGCTAGGATCGAAGAGACCGTCTATTTGGAGATATACGCTGTCCACGTGCAGGGGAAAAGTGAGGATCAGGTTCGAGAATTCGCTGCAATGATCTTCTCAAGACTCCAAGCGTGTCTGACCGAGTCGGGAGTTGACATGGAGAAGATTCAGAATTCTTCTGAGGGCTCCGTCTCGCATCTCCAATTAGTAATCAGATATCTGTCTGTTCAACTGCTCCTCATTTGGCCCCACAAGCACCATCCCGATCCGATGTTTCAACGGGCCCTTGAGGTTGCTAGGATGTGTTTGAAACTGTTGTTACGCCTGTGGCATTCCCCGCCGGATCAAGGGAGTCAGGCTATTTTCTCATTGTGAGTAAATGATAAGTTTCTGGATTCACGGTCTAGACGGTGATTCAAACTGACCAGTCCACTGCGATATAGTTTTCTCGCCTCACTTCCATCACTATATCTTTATGAAGTATTGTCCTCCATTCTTTGCGGTCAGGGGTCTCATTGTGACATCAACATGCTTCAAGAATTCATTGAGATGCTGCATACCATTACCGACTCCCGGGCAGAGGCGTCATACAATCGACGGCTATACCAGCTGTCCCTCATTGTCACCGATGTGATAAAAGCCAGGGAGACTCAGCATAAACGGCAGAAGCCGACCTCACAAGACTCGACAAATTCGTATTTGATGTCAGAACTACTCTCGCCCCCAACAAGCGGTTATAACTACATGAATTCAGAGGTTCCAGAAACCTTTGATTCACGCTTCCACGGTGCGATTTTCCCAGATCCAGATAGTTCCTTTGCCTCCATGAGCCCAATCACTTCGTCAAGCGGTGAGTTGGCCCGAGGCCCCGAGGAGCTTTTGCCGCAATTGAGGAGCTACGCCAAGATGACTCCCGGGGACGAAAGCTTTAATCCTCTGGCCATGGAAGCCTTGGGAGAGTCTGTTCATTTCTGGAAGGGCGTCCATTAGGGTGCCAGGATTAATACGATGTCAGTCCGGTGCGACTTTGGGGAGAGAACTGAAACTCTATATAAAAACAAATGCTTTGCCGTTCGAAAAGACTTTGTAGGCGCCAAGGACAGCTGGAAGCGAAGGGATGCTAAACGACCACCAATACAAGTCTATTACAGGAGAGTAGTCACGTGCAATCGATTATGTGCCCACAGACAATCTGCCTAAAGTGGGCCTCAGATCTCTCTTCCCGTGTTTGTCATATCCTGATGCCAAGTAGCCCTCTAGCTGTAGACCGCGGAGACGGCGCCCGAGCCCCCGTGGCGTATGGGGGGTTCAAGGCTTGGCTGCGGAAGAAGTGACACTAGGAAAGGCAATCGTGCTACTCCGTAGTTTCAGCCGGCGGCAATGTTTAAGCGTTGGCTAAAGCCCTCCGTCAGCGAGTTACTCTCTCTAGATAATTTGAAGTAAAGGTGACCTCCACCTGGGAAAAGGCAGCCTTAACTCTTCTGTTGCAGAATCAATTTGAAGCCCAACGGCCAGTATGGGGCGTATGAACCACTGCTTTGATGCCCTCTACGTTGGTATAGCTGCCAGTATCTACTTCCGCCCAGAGTCAGCCATCAACGGCTCCAGAATTGTGACCATCGCCGTTCTAGTTACGGTCATTACCATAGCAAAGCTATTCTATCAGCTATTCATCTACCCTGAGTTTTTCACGCCGTTGAAGTACTTTCCCACCCCGTCGGTGAGCCATCGAACCCACGGTTGTCACCGTTTACTCCGAATTAACAGCATCTAGAATCGGCACTGGCTCACGGGGAATACGGGCAGTCTTCTCGTCGATACCCCCCATGCGTTGATGAAGGAGTGGGCCAAGACCATTCCCAATGATGGGATTCTTCGTTACTACATCGTGGGAAACATGGAACGACTCACGATCACCAGTCCTGCTGTCCTAAGCGAAATTCTGGTGAGCAAGGCTTACGACTTCGCAAAGCCCTTGGTGATACAGCAAGCATTGAGGCGAGTGCTGGGCAATGGCATCCTGATTGCCGAAGGCGAGGTGCATAAGGTCAGAGACAGCAATCCACATTCAATTCTATTTCATTCTTTGTTTTGATTCTTACAATCATTCGTGTAGTTTCAACGTAAGAACCTCAAGCCAGCTTTTGCGTACCGCCACGTAAAGGATCTCTATCCTGTCTTCTGGTCCAAGGGCAAGGAGATGGTCAAGTTGATTCGAAAGGATCTGCGTACCAGAAAAGCCCCCGAAGATAACACAATTCGAGTGAGAATCTGGGCGAGTCGAGTCTCGCTAGATATCATTGGTTTGGCGGGCATGGGCCGAGATTTCGATTCCTTGCGCAACCCTGACAGTAGTCTCAGCCAGTCGTACGAAATGGTCTTTGCCACGCCGGGTCTGGGGACTAAGGTCCTTTTTATACTTGGAATGCTCCTGGGGAATACGAAATGGCTAGCAAAGCTACCCACCAAGCAGAATAAGCTTATTGACACGGGCTGCCGCAATATCCGTGATGCCACGCGGCGGATGATCCGCGAGCAGAAGGTAAAGATGGAAAATCCAAATGCGGAGACACAGGTCGACATCATTTCCGTTGCAATGCGAAGTGGCAACTTTGACGATGAGAACCTCGTTGACCAACTCATGACCTTCCTAGGCGCCGGCCACGAGACGACCGCCGGGGCTCTTCAATGGGCTATATATGCGCTTTGCAAGCATCCAGATGTCCAGGTCCGCCTGCGCAGCGAAATCCGCGCCAACCTGCCACCCATCAATGTGGAAACCCCCGGTCCAATCGATGCTGCTACCATTGATAGCCTCCAATATCTCAATGCGGTCTGCAATGAAGTCATTCGCTTCCACCCGTCCGTGCCAAACACTGTCCGTGTGGCACTAAAGGACACCACGCTGATGGGAAAGCCTATTCCTAAGGGTACCCAAGTCGTTATTTCGCCAGAACTTGTAAATCATATGCCGGCACTGTGGGGCACGGATGCAGAACAGTTCAACCCAGATCGATGGATGGGGCCTGGTAAGGCCAACACAGGTGGCGCAACCAGCAACTACGCGTTCTTAAGCTTCCTTCATGGCCCGCGTAGTTGCATTGGACAGGGATTCGCCAAGGCTGAATTGGCATGTCTCCTCGCTGCGGTGGTTGGTAGCTTTTCGTTCGAATTAAGATACCCGGATGCTCCACTAGAGGTGCGAGAAGGAGCGACTATTGCACCGAAGGATGGCGTCTTAGCTAAGTTCACTCCATTGGCAGGATGGTGAAAGTGGGTGGGGGATTCCTCTGTGTTGCTTTACTTCTCTCTGGGTTCCTTTCAGCCCATCAGACTTTCATGGGTCCACGCGAGTCATTGCGAATTTTATGGATATAGATGTCTAATACTACATTGAGACCTGAAAAGGCCATCCAATCATTCGTCATCAGATGGTCAACGTATACCCTACCAGTCTAGGCAAGAAGAGCAGTATCGAGCAGCGGGGGCCAGAATGATCCCTGGAAGACGGCGAGCACGGCCGCGGTCTGATGCAAAGGGGAGCGGGATCCGGCGCCCCGGCTACGGAACATAAGCCTCACGTCTTTTGCACATGATGGATCCGGAGCAATATCGCCAGCTCCAGCCAGTGGATCACTTTCCCGAAAGGGTTTAAATGGGGGGGGGGGGGTTTAAGATTATAGATCGGCCATCCCCAAGACTCCCGTGGGGCCCTTGAACTGGATCGGAGATAAAAACTGTGGTAGTTTTCGGACTGAATCCATGCACAAGGATAAATGAAGCCCCTGGTTATTCCATACCATATAAGTTCTTAGGATTCGAGCTTCACACAGCATGGCGCGTGAATTGATCTTCATCACCGGCGCAACAGGTTTTGTTGGCAGTGCCACCGCTATCGCAGCAGTTAAAGGGGGATACCGATTGCGAATCTGTCTTCGAAAGCACTCGGACAGGTTACGGGCTCTACTGTCCGGATATAACGAACAGGTGGAATTCGTTACTGTTTCAGATTGGACAGATGAAGCCCTGTTCAGAGGACATCTGGATGGAGCAGACTATGTCATCCATCTTGCACATCCTCTTCCTAGTGGAACAGATAAGGAGTACTATTTCACTCCAGCTGTAAAAGTAACGACCGCCTTGCTCAAGGAGGCTGCTCGCGTGCCAAGCATCAAGAAAGTCGTGATCACCTCATCCATTGCGGCCTTGATACCACTTGACGGAATACCGCCTGGTGGCGTCGTCAAAGGTGAGCATTCGTGGGTTTCCTTTCCTATCTCGTCAATGGTCTGACCTTATCCTAGAGGACAATGACTGGGACTTTAACGTCGACGAGGCCGAAGACTTCACAGCCTCTAATGACCCACGAGGAATACCTATGCGGTTGTACCATGCATCCAAGTTGCTCGCCAATCGAACCGCATGTGAATTCCGCAAAGCCGCAAAGCCGCAGTATGCCTTGGTAACGCTCCATCCCGTGTTCGTGTATGGACGTAACCCCACGCAGACAGCTGCCAAGGAGATTGAGGAATCCTCGAACGGCCTTCTCTGGTATGCTATCATGGCAGGCATCCCTCATTATTCTTACTCCCAGGTTCCCGGTGTGCATATCGATGATGTTGTCGAGGCACACATCAAAGCCCTGGATCCAGCCATCCCGGACGGATCGAGGTATCTGCTTTCGGGGAAGGGCGGGAACTGGAAAGAGGTAGCGAATCTAATTCAGCGGGAATATCCAGGACTCGGGGCAAAGATCACAGTGGACATTGAGGAAGAGTTTCTCTCAACGGACAGTGGTAAGGCAGAAGCTGAGTTGGGAATGCAATGGCGCTCTTGGGACCAGATGGTGCGAGATGTAGTGGACCAGCAACTTGAGTTTATGAAAGGTGAATAGGATACTAAATACTGAGCTTTGTAATCCAAACAACTTTCTTAAGCTCAAGCGCTCATAATTCTGTTGAGATATTGAGGTTTTAAAACGGCACCTGGGAGGACGAAGTCCAGGTGGTGCAATACCACGTAATTGTCTCCAACTACGATGACCAATATGAAGCAATTCAACCACAACTATTTATTATTATGCCTCGATTTCTGGTGGTTTAAAGTATCTAGTAGATAAAGTCTAATACCCCCCGCCAACGAATTTCATTTTGCAACGCAATGGACTGGACGTGTGGGGGAGGCATCACATCTTTCTTAGCTCCTATTCTTCCTCCAATGGTAGGAACTCTGACACTGTCAGAGAAACGTGGAGGCATATCTGCGTGGTATTATTGGGTGCATTACCTGGCCTTGCCATGGGAATCGACCGGCATACTACCATTCTACTCTAGATGACATGCTAAATAGTCTACTGAGCCATCAGTGCTCTCCTTTTTGCTACCAGGACAAAGGGATCGCTCATGGCAGCAAAGAGAAGGCTTGGGACGGAACGCTTGGAAAAGTGTTTCCATGAGCCTGGCAGGATTTCTTAAGGCATGTCAACAGACCAAACTCACTGTCGCCAAGTTACGATTATGTTTGTACGGATACCGAGGCTATGCTGGCTTTGTTCTTCTGCACAACGACGCCAGTCCTGGCCAACTACAGCGCCAACCAGCATAGCATCTCAGTGTCTTAACTTTCAATTGGCCGGAAATGCTAACCGACCCCCTCTCTGTTCCGTATTGTAGTACTTGGGAGACTTTCAATCGAATGACCGCGAAGTGACATGGCTTCTAAAAAAAATGGGGCAGGTCGCCTTTACTGGGACAATGAAGCAAAGAAGTCAGTCCTGGTAACCTGACAGATATCATCCGATTATTTTGGCAGAAAAACGCTGTTTATAGTGGAGTACCTTTCTCGTAGAAGCTTCGTTCAATTAGCAAGGGGTTACTGAGTACCTTGTCTGTGTCCAGACCCTTCACATCTTAATAATGGAACAGCAGGTTCTGCGTCAACATTTCTAGGCCGTCCCAATTGGGAATTTATCCTTCTCCAATAAGTTTCTACCTCTTTAGTTTCTTTCCTTTTCCTTCTTTCGTTGAACCTTTTTTTACTTACTTGCTCTATATGGTATTTAAGGTAGCCTTTCTACTCTGATTTCGATATCTAAATAGAGTGGCGCGGGTTCCCTGCAAAACCCGACCCATGGTGAGGCCTAACATAGATATCCATAGATGTTGAGAAAGGTTGCCGCAGTCTAAATACCACTCTACCCGTTTCAATTGTGTTCAAATCACTTGCTATAGCAGGACACCCACTCCTGTAGACTAGGACTCTCACCCGAGTCCCGACCCAGAGCCGGGTTGGGGGGAACCATCTAATTGTTGCCTCAGGCAACAACAGTTGCAGGTTAGATATAACTGACCCCATTCACATAACCTAAGCTAGCCACACATCACTCTAGTCACAAGAGCCGTTAACCCTTATATATCAATCAAGGGCCCCAGGCTGCTTGTTAGTACGCGCGCTTTGGCTATGATATTGTATATATCAAGAAAGTTTCCAGCTCCCATGTTTCGAGATGATCAGATGCTCAACGGGATTCAACCCGAATGGTGTGGCGATTATTTTCATGAAGTTTCAAATTTATCTGACCCCCGAATAAGTTTGTTAGAAATGTTCTAGCCTGGGAGGATATACCAACCACGTAGACAAATATCGGCGCTGTGGCAAATAAGGATTGCTCCCAGTTCTAGACCTGTCTCCTCTAGACCGTGTACGTACTGCAATCGCTTGAGGATACCTATTCGAAAGTCTACATTCACTGGACCTGTCATGGTGTTTGTGCTTGTCGTCGGTACCGTCGGAGTGCATCACATAACCGTGTAGTGAAGATATAAATTGTCCCACTATCCCGCGGCTTTACTTCACCTATCTGACATAGGTAACCCCTATCTGTCGCAAACTAGAATACCATCAAATCAATCACAAACCATAAACTTCACTATGAAACAACTACTGGAGTTGTCTGTTATGTTGGCTATGATAGGTGCGACCGTCTCAGCCGCCGCGATACCTGCGCAGAAGATTTCCTTAACACGCACCAACCGAAATTGCGATGGCTCACTTGCTTCTCCTACTGAATTAACTGAAGCATTTGGCTTTGCCAACCTCGTTAAACCGGCATCCGGCAAAGTGGTCGCAGCGGTTGTATTACAGGGTGCAACGCCTAGCGCTACCTATAAGGTCCGGCTAATTCAGGCTCCGATGCCGTCGCCTTGCTATGATATTCCCAGCACCACATTGATCACGGACAGCTCAGGCAATGGGAATGCAAACTTCCAGCAACCGGTGGATCCGAGTGCGACAGCCGCATTTGTTGATCTCAACAACCTCGCCAATCCCAACGACGACTACTTCACCACTAATCCGATGAAATTTCCCCTTTCTCCTGCAGTATAGAGGGGATTATTCTGAACATTAAGAGCCTTCTGTGTACTGTCTGATCCTGTTTCCGCCTTACTTTATGTATTCGAGTTATCAAAGTAGCACAAAAGTGATGAGTTACGTGTAATTGATAAGTCCAAGTCCTATTTGTTTGTTCGGTGATTGATCTTTCCATTCGTATAAACAGGGACGGTATGCAGGATGGCTGCACCTGTCTTGGATATTTAGCTATCCCGAAGGAAGAACGACTTCGTCGGTATCGTACTCGCAAATTTAAATGCAACCGAGAAGTAACAAGATGTTGGAAACTTTGATAAGACTTGACGGACTCTTATTACTCAGATAGAAAGAGCGAGAGGGAAAGGAAAGAACTCCATTCCGAACGTTGAGCATTGAAAAATATGAGAAATTGCTTCCGCGATCTGTCACTTGTTGCTGACGGAGAACATTCTGTTCGTATGGAACATGCATTAAAGGTAATGTTGCTTCCTTGTTTCTGATATCGATTAAACAGCTGCGAACAAATTTTTATAGGGGGCTTCGGCATCGGGTGCCTACGAGAGGACGGACCTGTTCACTCACTGAAAGCAATACCCATGACCGACGAAGCCTGAACCGTAATCAGGATCATGACCTACCAGAGAAGTACGATAGTAAACATCCATTTTCTGTACTAACAGTTGAAGAGCCGGCCAAATATAAGCTGTCCCCCAAGATATCCAGCTGATTGTCCTTAGTAGCTGATGTGATATAAGTACTAGTTACAGCATCGAAAACTCTAAGAAAATGGCTCCAATGTTCTTCATTAAAAGCTGGACTAGATATCTTGTAAGGCACCTAATCTAGGAGTCAGGTGAAACAAGGCTATTTAACACAAGAGCAATATCACCCACGAGATAGATTTTGCGGACCCAGAACCTACTACGTAGCGCACTGAATAGCCCTTAAGGTCACCCACCCACCTGTGTCTTACAACTAAGCACAGCCAAATTCAAATATATTTGTAGATGGACTCACCCGATTCCTATGTCAACCAAAGCTAGTCTAATAGCTCAACAATAATTAGAGATTGACATACAAAGGAATCGTATAAGATATTTCAAGAACTCTAATACAAATTCGGGGGCCCCAACCTGATATCAAGTCTAGTCGCGCTGTTGGCGGCGGTGTAATTCATGCCTGAGGCATCAACAGTTACATTAGCGCCGGTTCAAGGACGTGGACAAAATAGCCTATCAAAAACCAGACCCGACCCAAACTCGAGTTCTAAGGTCTATCTCTACAATACCAGCTAGTGGTCGTGATTAGAACACAAGCCACATACCTGCCTTCAGGGTGGCTGGGCTGGGCTGTAACGGAATCGAGTTGAATCATCACGTATGGTGTCTTACAAATACGTATATTTGTAAGAGTGTTGTAATTTATGAATGTGAATGCGAATGTCTCGAGAGTCCTACAGGTTTGTATTCATGCTGGGCCGCTGGCCCAAGAATCATTATCGAGGTGTAAGGCAGCATAGCAAGTTAAGTCACCAACTGACTGGCCTTGGGCCTCGGTATCCAGCTCATTAAAGGGGATCTAAGATTAGGCTAGAGGTTAGTGGTGCCCAATCAGAAGCATTCTTGGGTCTCAGCGCAGATCCTCCCCAGCAGCCATGGTGTTGAGGTTTGCAGGGCAAAGAGGAACGTGCGGGGGCTTGGTAGACCGAAGGCAAGGCTGAAATCGATTCCCCCACTCCAAATTTTTCTGTTAGAATCAATGAACATCTTAGGTCCATGTTAAAGCCCCCGGTAATATTGTAAGAAAATCCCTCTCTTCTATCCAACTTTCCACTGAGTGAGTTCATGTGAAATGGAGACAGCAGGACTCGTAATTGGAGCTGTCGGGCTCTTTGGGCAGGTTTTCGCTGGAGCAATCAAAGGTATAGTCGTTCAGTCTCCAGAAAACAGCCGCTCCCAGTCACTTCCAAATCAAATGAAAGAATGGATTACCAGAGAATCGGACTAATTGCGACTGAACGCTAGCAATTAAAATCATTCGTTCGATCCAAGATGCACCGAAAGATTTCGAACAAGTCCTGTTGGGGTTTCAACTGCAAGAAGGGCGGTTGATGAGTTGGGGGCAAGGAGTCGGTCTGCTTCAAGCCCCTGCAGCTGGGGACGAGTGGCGTACCTCCATCGGCCAACAAGACCGGTGGGTAGCCCAGGACCTTCTGGAAAGTCTTCGTTCTGAAATCCAGCAACTCCTCAAGCCCCAAATAACCAAGGCGAAAGAGGTAGCCCGTCTCACAGCTGAACAAGAAACGAACGAGAAGTCGCTGAACCACTGGTTGAGACAAGTGGAGCTCGAGCAGAAAAGACTTAGCAGCAAACTATCGTGGGCCACAATCAGAGGGGATCGTATGACATCCTGCCTCCACAGCCTGACCACCACCATTGATAATCTGATCAGTCTCACGAGTGAAAGGACGCAGCGGGAAATCCTCCGCAAAGTAAATTTAGTGTATGCGGAGCTCGTCCTGGTCCATAATAGCGTGGACAAGCTGGGACAATTGTTCCACGCCCTCTCCAGTGCTGAGAAGGGGTTCACCTTGACTCGCTTGGCGCACTTCAAGGCTGCCATGAAGGAGCGCCAGGCCAAGTCGTCGTTTCATCCCAAATCACAATTGTCAAAGGATTCCGTTGATTTACTTGATCTGATCGACCAGGATGAGCGCTGGATGGCCCGTTATGAAGATCGGAACGGGTTTTGGGTGGAATGGAAGAATTATCCAACCGGGAACACCAGTCAGGGACCCACGAAAGAAGAGATCGAGAGATTTATCATCCAAGAACTTGTGGACCTTCTGGCGGAGGAAGATTCTTACGCGATCCAGGTCCCTCAGTGTATTGGATATGTGGATGACCACCCACGTTCTGATCGGTTCTGCTTGCTGTACAAGTATCCCAAAGGCGCCACAACGGATGCTCGGGTCCGGACGCTTTTGAGCCTATTTAGAGACCCCCAACGTCCAGACTTAGCCGACCGAATCGAACTGGCCCGCGCAGTGGCTCAAACGTTGTATTATCTTCACACCGTGGGCTGGTTGCATAAGGCTCTTCGCTCGGACAATATTTTATTCTTCGAGGAACCGAATGAAGGCGTGGAATACAGCACGCCCTATGTTTCGGGATTTGATGATGCCCGTCCATCTGGCCAGGACCAGATGAGCCAAGTGGCAGGGGCGAAGGAAGGGCTGGAGTACTATCAGCACCCAGACACGCTGACTGGATTCAAAGATGAAGGTAGAAAACCATTCCGCGCCACCTTCGATGTGTATTCCCTCGGCATAATCCTGATCGAGATTGCGCACTGGAAACCCTTGCGAGAAATCCTCCGGGGCAGCGCGGTACGGCCTTGGGAAGTCCGTGATACCCTTTTTCGAGAACCTCGTTGGCTCCAAGATATCGGCTTCGCCGTAGGTCGAGCTTACGAAGACGTCGTCCGGACTTGCCTTCAAGGGTGGACCAGCCTTGGAGCTGACGGTGTGGAGGAGACCAGTACTGAGGGAGCTCTTCATCTGATGACCAACTTTGAAATGATGGTCCTCGAGAAGCTCCACAATATTCAAGTCTCGGTCTAAACCCGTAGCATCGTGTACGAAGGAGTATAGGTTGCTACCAATAAGAGAGTCGCATTCTACCAGTGATACAATCATAGTGTGAATAAATATAAACAGAATACGGAAAGCAATACCTAGGGACCACTGTAGGAGAAGAAACATCATCCTCTCTGTCCATCCCCTTAGGACCAAACCACCTCCCTCAGACCATTGTACTGACCGGCTCAAAATCCCTTATGTGCATAAACTCTGGAAATCCGCACTTGCCATTGCGTGAGAAGCGGCAAGGATATTCCTTCTCAAGACAATGGTGACCAAACAAACAATCTTTATTAGTGCACTGGGTGCCGTTTTCGCATGGCTTATTACGAGTCAACATCCGAAGCATAAATAGCTCATTATCCGACGCCGAGTAATCCTTCTGGTGTTTAAATTCACAATTCGGATTGCGGCAGCCACGTGGATCGAGAAAGTAAAATCGACACAGGTTCAGACCCTTGACGTAGTTATAACGTTCTTTTGTAGTGTCATCCCAGTTCCGGCCATGTTTAATAGCCTCTATGTCCAATCGCTCGCGGTTTCGGTTCAGGAAAATGGTCTCTGGTTTTCCGTGGGAATGATGAGGAGCCTCTGGTGGAGGAGTTCCCATGCTTAGACTTGACTTGCTTCGAGACATGGAGAGGCGTGTGGCAGTGTCAGGCGAGTACCATGGGTTGGGCGAGGGCTGCGGTGCACTTGTCTGCCCCATCGTCATTTTTTCCTTCAACTCCTTCAGCTCGGCGGCGATGTTCCTATTCTGGCTCTGGCACTCTTCCAGGTCTCTTTCTTCACGATGATTACTACTTGATTCACGACATCTAGCCCCAAGGCATCATCAATGATGGAGAACTTACTGACGCTATCATAGTCGTAAGTGAGTTCCTTGTTCGCGGCCTTGACGCTCTCATAGGCGGTAGAGAGTTTCTCATGCTCTTCATTCAGTTGGTCATACCTCTCCAAAAGGGCCTTGAAGCCTACACCGTCTTTGTAGCGGCGACAGCACTCCCCATGCAGTCGACCTCGGGATCCATCGTCGCGAGTTGGGAGGCGACTTCGTAAGCGCTCGGGCGATGAGCCGGGTCCATCGCTAACATACCTAGGATCAAGTCTCGGATGCCTAATATCTTGCCTGCTGCGGTCGGCGGTACCACCATTGTCGCCCAGGCTAATCGGGAACAAGTGTAGGTCCGATGACATCTGTCGCTCCCCAGCTTCATTCTCCACTTCCCTAAGTCGCTTGTGGTACCGATGGTGTCTTCCATGTTTTTCCGCGAACGACCCATCAGAAATGTGAAGACTTCCAAGAAGACCAGACCCAGAGAGTAGATGTCAGACTTGCGACTCCGATTCTCCCCGCTCAATTCTTCGGGCGCTGCATAGATCTCAGTCCCATCAAACCGGGTCCTTGCGGTCACCGTCGAGTCCCTGTCCTCGAAATCCTCGGACACATTGAAGTCAGTGAGGTAGAACGAGTTGCGGTCGACTAGAATGTTACTAGGTTTGATGTCCTTGTGTCGAATCTTCCTGTTATGGATGTAGAGGATGGCACTCGTAATGCATCCATAAACTTGTTCCAGGCGAGAGCCGACCACTCTCGGGAGTGACTTCAGATTGTCACCGTCCACTCTGTGGATCCATCCCAGCTCGTACAAATACTTAGGTGGGGATAACCCTGCCTGACAGTTGTCTAACTCGCGTAGTAAGGCCGACAGGTCACACGTGGCACAAGGGAACAGCAAGATGTGTGTGGTGTGATCTTGATCGTAGGATCCCACAAAGGAGACAATATGGCGATGATCAAGCTTCTTCAGCAACTTAATTTCTCTGTCGATATTCTTCTTGGGGAATGATGCCGAGGGCATGACACTCTTCCTGGCGAAAGCAATCTCTGCATTATTATTCGGATGGGTCCAGATCGCCTTCACCACTCTTCCTGCGCCGCCGTGACCGATGGCGTCCGACCCAATAGCCAGGGGGGGCTCTTCCGTACGGTTGTAGGAGAGTTCGCGCCCCTTTCCAGACCAGTGACCCTCCAGCGTCTCAAGGTCGTCCAGAAGTTGCCGTCCCCTGGAGGAGATGGGCCTGACCTCTGACCCCATTGGAATCCGAGGGGGATATCACGCGTCGGTTATATAAAATGCGAAGAGTATGGTACACGTTGCAACTCTGTCTGAGTATGATCTCCTCACAATGGTGGTGAGAAAGATTTGAAGGATTCTCCTCGGTGTGCCATGTCCTTGCGGTGCATCGACGACGATCACAGCCTCGCGATCCTTCTACCCCGCCCTCCTCTAGTGTCTTTCCAAAAAAAGCAACATAACGCAGGGTGACCAGGGTATCAGGATGCTCGACGCTACTGGCTATTTGCGGGCTCCTCATCTCCTCTTCATACAGCTCCTCTTTTCCTTTCAGAACAACTCGAAATCTGCTGACTATCATAGAAGAAGACCAAAGCGTTGTGCGTCAAATCTCCACATATATGTAATAGAAATCCCAACTTGAAGCTTCGAACATGTTATATAAGATTCTAGGCTAGGCCTATATAGGCAGGTCTCTCACTGATCCCAGGAACTTGTATGGACTGTCAGGTTCCAGGGTTCAGGATTTCGTGGCTGTGGGTTCAGGGTTGGAGGCGCACACGGCAGCTCCTTTGTTGTTTCACGTGACTTTTAATTTCTAACCCCCGTAAGAGCCTTCCTACGTGCTTAAGCTTGGTTTTTTAATGTACTCTACAGTATATATAATATTGAATTTATTAGAGTAAACCAGCTCTAGTCCCACAACATACTCTAGGAAAATCAGGAAGGACTTGGTCTCTGCCTCCTTTACAGCTAGGCTAGCTCTACCGCATAAATTCCTAAACCCTGATGCTCACACAAGCCATCTTGTCTAGATAATGCTCCGCGCAAACTGGGACAACAGGAGCTTGGACATCAATCCTCCTAAACCCCAGTTCTCGACTCCCATCGATTCCAGACAGTATTGTTGTTTGTTCCTGCAGCTCCGGCAGCATTCGCAGCGAGGCGGTGATGAATCCCTAGCTCGACCACGTAGCTGAGCCCCACCCCATTGTTTGTTGCACGCTGTGAAACGCAGTTAATGTGGTGTTGTATCCCAGCAATGAATTCGATCAGGTATGCCGCTCTTTCTTCCGATGAGGGTCCTGGCATTAAATTGCATAGGGGATCTGCCGCTCCAGAGAGGGATTCCGCTGCGAAACCCATATTCATACCTGGAGCAGTATCAAGAACAAACATTCTCTCAAATAACGGCCCAGTTTGGCCTAAAGCCTGACCAAGCAGTCCTATGCCCCCATCAAAGATGGCACCACGTGCAATGGCCCCGCCAACGCCATCAAAGACGCTTTCCGCCTCTTTCAGTCGCAGTGTGGCTGTAGCATCTTCGTGATGCATGGGGAGCCCCGGTGGAGGAACCCCTTCCTGGGTTGGGCGAGTAAAGGAGTTAGTCCTAATGAGACTTCATAGTCATATCGTAGATATACAACGCTGTTTTCCTGGCCAGAGATCTGCAACAGTTGCTGAAGAAAGACCAGACTTCCTCTCAGAGCGAGTGTTGTTTCTTGATGGAAGGATTCAGGGGAGTTTGACCGAATGCAATCAATGACCGGGTCGAGATACGCATCAAAGTGATCAACAATTGTTGATCGGAACCGAAGTCGAGCGCGTTGAGGGCATATCCGATAGGAATTTATTGCCTTTAAGGGATACCCTCCCAACAGGGAAGTGCCCTACTCTGGGCCTCAAAGCACAGGCGAAACAGACTGCACTAGAGTTCAATATGGCTAGCTCCTAACAGAAGCGAACAAAACTGTGCAGTAGCCGGTCATCTGATTGGAACTAGCAATGGCCGAGTCTGCAGTGTAGCTGACGGGACGAATAGGACTGGCAAGCCTGACCTATGCGAAGATCTGAGGGGAGGAAATAAAACCTACGGCTGCGGTATGCCACGTCAGGAATGTCGGGGGTTAGTCTTGGCAAGGTAATATCTACCCATCGAATCTACTCCATGGGACCAAGACCCGTCGGCTGCGCCTTTCGTCGGACATTCTTCTCTGCTATTCTCTCTATAGTGGTGTATTGATAACTGTCCCAGAGAAGGCATACTCCTGCTGTTGTGCAAACATCTATAACTCATTGTATAAACCCACCCCATGATTCGGGCTGGCTTTACTCTGACAAGAAATCCAGCCCCAGAGAGACAATTACCATCTTTTCAAACAAACCTCCTTCAAGCGATTGGTCCTGGCTTTGTCTAGAGTTACCGACAAGCTCCTTTACGATAACCCCTGGGAAATTATACGGCTCTACTTGATTCTTGAAGGCCAGGGATTCCATCAAATTCAACAATACATACACCATGAACAACGCCAATTGGGATATGAACCACAACTCACGTAAGTGATGAAGAGTGGGTAGTATATATAATCATTTCGTAGTGCTGACAAGCCATTAGGATTGATCAGTTAATAGACAAGTTAGGCGCCCGTGGTATCAAGAAGAATCTTCGCGAGGAAGTACTTGAAATCAAGAATTATCTTGGCTCAAGATTAACTTCCTGGGATTGTTTGGTTCTAAAGAATAACATACTCTTGGACAACCTGGACCTTGGGAAATCGTACCAGAGGAAGAAAAGAGATGTCTATGCATCTGTAACACCAAATTACAAGCCAAAATACATCCATCTTTCTTTTGAATTCACAGCTCTGGCGCAACCCGAAAAGTTCAAGAGTTTTCAGCGACTTTTATTTTATACTCGGATTCACTTTGAGTTCCTGTTTCGAATCAGGCAGATGGGCACCGGACAATCGAGGCCTTTATGCAAGGAACGATAATCTGAGGGTCGATTTGACAAACCTTGGCACGAGCACGCCTATCGCAAAGCGATCCCCGGAGAGCCATGTTCGAGTCCCTAACAACGTTGCCTCTGGACGCGACTGGCCATCTATATTTATCATTCGATGTTTATTGTCGACATATATGGAAGTCGAGAACTGGGCTAGACAATGTTAAGGCTTGGTATTCATGCAATCAGGCTAGCTTTCCAAGAGTTGACCCGGCTGGGTTTTTTGACTTTTTCAAAGGGGTAGATTTGAGCACAATGAAACAAGTTCTCATAAAGGTGGACGGTGAGTTAGGAGAGTACAGCCACGAGACATTCCAGATATCGCACACTGCTATGCAATCCCTTCTTCAAGAGCAAATGTACAGAGACATGGAATCTTTGGTACGCCACATGTATTCGCATATACGCTCTTGGAACGCACTTTGATTACTCACAAATGCGACAATTGAACCTTGATGCCATGTTGACCTTCTATTTACTCGGTCGTGCACAAGAAGCTCAAGGGCTCTTCTATTCGGCTCTCATGGCTTTTGAGAACTCGGTGGAGATACGAAGTCAAGTTGTTCCCATTCACGGTTTCGATTTGGGCAAGGCAGAGTCATTGAGAAAGGTGAGGAGCATTGCAAGAAGGCTCGGTGATGTTTCGCCCACCAGTGAATATATCTCGATAGAGGAAACGATGTATTCTCGTATGTACACGGGGATGAGGAGTAGCAAGGTGTCAGCGAATAACCAACATGATGACCTATATAAGTGTCTTGTGGAGCCAGCGTAAAGTTTATAGTTGTGACCGTGATGGTTTGTCACTTTATGAGTTATTACTTTTACTCTACAGTAATATTTCCATGAAGCCATTTCGAGGCGCCAACAGGCTCAGCAGCGATGCAGTAGAATAGAATATATAAGGACGCTTATTAACCTACTTGGTTTAGTCATTCATAATTAGGATACTAGTAGTATAGAGTGTTTAATAAATATAGTCAGTTTCATATCAGCTCAGCTTGATTGTTTTATTCAACTGTTGAGTATACATACCTAATAGGACCGGCTCTTTTAGCTTGCACTGCTCCTAACGGGACATACTCTTTACTTATATTATTCTTTCTAGTCTACAGGTTGAATCAATCACTACTAATTATTAGTGGACTCTACTTGAATCTATAATAGTTCGTCTCCACTGGTATACTCGGTAAAATTTCTTAGTTGACCGTAAGCTAGATTTAGTCCCCGGCACCCATCCGATGGTTCTATCCGGGGGTTCTACTTCTATATCCCTCTTAACTCCCAGATAATTATCCTCCTTATCCTTTACATCTGTCGAGGTAGATCTGCATTTTCTGCAAATGTCCACTTGAAGTATGATGGTAAGTTATGGGTTTGCGGTTGCTTGATGCGTCCACGAGTGTTCTGGGCCTTTTGTTTAATGCGTACCTTTCCCTCCTCTTTCTTCCATTGTTTTTTCTTTTTTATTCTTTGTTATCTCTGTTTGTTTGTTTGTTTGTTTGTTTTTTTTTTTTTGTGTGTGTGTTTACAAAGAAAAGGTGATCGGTCTCGGAATATACCTGGCATGGACATTTTCGCCTACAACTATACGTACTTCTATTGGCTGTCATTACGCGCCGGACACTCCGCAGCATCTCGTCCAATACCGCACTCATCACCGATCGCATCCTTCGGCGGACACGGAGCTTCGCCAAACAGCTTTACCCCTAGAACTTGAGAGCCTTGGGTTGGACCCTGAAACAGGTCTAGTCAACTTCCTCTATATGGTTGACAAGACATCTAATATTTTGTAGAGACAACGGTGATTGGCTCGGCTCTTTCAACCACCGTGGCAGAGTGGCTTCGGGATTGTGAGCAGCGTGTTTGCGGGGCAGATGTGATAGCGTAATTTGCCTAGGAGGGTAAATGATGGAGGTAGTCCGTTGTGCATAAAAGATGGCAGAGACCCGACCTGGTTACCGGCGGGGATTCAACCAGCGTCTACATTAGAGGAAGTCCTTGGTTTCGATGCTGCAAGTTATAGACCTCGAAGCATACAAAGGGATGCCCCCCCCCCCCACGTCCGTAAAGGAGACCTGAAGCCCATCGTTCGCTTCCAGGAGCGCACACGGACCAAAGGCTCAATGGTGTCCCCAGGGTCCTATGAGTTGCGAAAACACTAGTCTATGTAATATTTGTATAGTTCGAATAGAGGACGCTAGAGTAGCAAGAAGCGGAGCAGTACATAACATCGACATATGTGCATACAATTTGCAAGGGACATAAATTCTGTGTACAATCTCTTAATTCAAGACGCCTTTATATTTGTCCTTCTAAGTCCACCTCGCCACCTGCCAGCGAGTTGCTTCATATCCTACAATGGGGTTACGAGAGCCTGGCTGCTTTTGATTGCGAAACTTCGGGGGAAAGGTAGGTTGATGCTAGTATGCATTTTTATGCGATAGTCGACACAAATACATGAAGCATGAGGATGTGCATTAGGATGAATATCATTTTGATCGTGATCTATCTCCACTTATAAGTTAGCACAAGGCAGGTTTACGAGGAAAAACTAACACATTGGCCATGATCATTTGTATAGTTCGGGCGAGTCACGCAAATTCTACAATCAGTCCTAGAGAACAGCTTACAGAAGAGGCAGGATCTACTGTCCATAAGGCTATTCAATCCTGGAGTGAATGTTCTATCCTTCTTGCAATAGTACATGTTTCCCTAGGTTACAAAAAAATGGTAAGTTGCCTCTTAGACCCGCCGACATTTCAAGTGTACCTGCTCTGCATCTTTCATCCGTAGAAGCAGCTGCAGATCAACATCTCTCGTAGTAGCCAGAACCCTCTCGCGCGTCTGCTGGGCTGTTTCTCCTGCGTTCGCGACGGGACTGATCCGGTGATTTCGGAAAAGACTCGCAATGACCGCTACAAACTCCACCTGTGAGAATTTATTACCGGGGCAATTCTGTGGTCCGTCTGACCAGGGGAAGTACGTGCACCGCACCGGAGTGATAAGCTCCTCCTTCCCAATCGAATTCGCCGTGTCCAACTTGGTGGGTGCGATCCATCGTGAAGGTTTCCATTCCAGGGGATTTTCCCAGCTCTGAGGATCGATGTGCATTGTGAGAAGACTGGGATTGATTCCTACTTTTGGTGGGATTATTATAGTTCTATCGCCGACTTTCAGTGGTTGGGGCTGGTCGTTGGTCCATTTGGGCAGGGAGGGGATCGGGGGGTAGAGACGGAGGGTTTCAAGCTGTCCGGATGAGTATTCAAATAAACTTCTTTCTATCAGAGAAAGGTAGCCATACCATGACAGCTCGACAGCGACTGAGCTTGGGGAAAAGGTCAGCATATCGACCCTTGGTGTCCGTCAACAACAGGAGCTCCTCGGCAACCCAGTCTTGCACCTCCGGGTACGCGGCCAAGAGAAGGAGTGCAAAACTCAGCGTATTAGCCGTTGTATCGTGTCCCGCGAAGTTGATTACAAAGATGTTGCCAAAGATCTCGTCGGTAGTCAATCCTTGTAGTGGCACATCCTTGGTTTTATCCCCTGCGTCGTGCCGCTTGAGATTCATGGCGCGCACAAACGACGTCATAAGACCACCCGAGCCAGCTTGTCCCTCGTTCCACGCCTGTACTTCCTCGTCCAGCATACGCACCATGTGCCGCTGAAAGTCCGCCGCGGCTTTGGCCAGCTGATTCCATGATTCCGGGGCAAATGAAAGAGAGAGGAATCGCCGCGGCATAATCATCAACAAGATGGCATTATCGAGCACAGTCTGCAGGGCATCCCGATAGCTTACAGACTCACCTTCTGCCCGGTAGCAGCTCTCACTAGCACTCTGGAAAGGATACGATTTCCGAAATCCTATAGCAGCGAGGACATTCAATGAGAGTGTGCGGGTATCCCTCGCGACGCTGGAGATCTTATCGAGGTCTGGAGAGGCCCAGATGTCAAGCATCTGGCGACTCTGCTCAACGCTTTCATCCCATACAAAGGACATGGCACTCTCGTTGAAGGGAGTAGCAAGCACTTTTCGATGGCGTGGCCAGTCGGTTGTATTGGCTGTGGAGATACATGGTCCATAGACTTCGAGTACCGCTGCAATGTCGTACAATAATTAGGCACCAGGGTTATAGATACGCCATGGTCGATAAAAGACATACTGTACTGTTCTACTGGGCGGATAAAATCTGTCCGCCGTCGGAAGATGTCATGGATTGCTTCTGAATTGGCGACATTGATGTAAATTCCCTTGGGAGTGACCAGCGCCCAGATCGGACCGTAGCGGCGATGCGACTCGCCCCGGTCGGCAAAGTACCATCCACGACGAGAGTAGCGACCAAAATTACCCCAGTTGATGGGAAGCCGGTCGAGCCAGGGCCAGAGATGGGGCTCCATAATGACCCAAAGGAGATTCTGGGGGTCGATACAGAGCCGCACGAGAGGGATCCTCATGGTGCACGCGCGGCGGTAGTTGATCTCCATAGCTACCAAACTCCAGGCCACATAGGCTAAGGCTAGGGTTTCGAGCAGCAGCAGAAACATGGTAATGGGTTGGTACGGAGTAGAAGATTAATGGAAAGTGAAATACAGAGAAAAGAGGAATTGACGCAGACGAAAAAAAAAAAAAAAAAAAAAAAGGAAAGAAAGAAAGAAAGAAAGAAAGAAAGAAAGAGAAGAAAAGGCACAGGATCCTGGTCGCATTTTAGTCGGTTCGTCCTTTTGTCGTCGGTTCCTGCCGTTATAAATCACGCCTTGCCCTAACTATTTCTTTTCGCCGTCTTTTATTAGTCCAAAGAGACAGGGATCAATAACGGTGGATCTCCAGTCTTACCAATGGCAAATCAGTTACTTTCCAAGGCTTGTTGGACTTGCTAAGTCAATGGAGGGAGGCGATCAGCTAATCCTCAAGTTGACTCGCCGTAAGGAATAATAAGGTATAGGTATGCGGAAAGATGTCATATACATATTGTTTAGAGGCCCAAATTGCGTACATCGCTGGAAATACAGACAGGTCTCCAACCTAATCTATGTTGATAACGAAAGAAAACAAGCGAAGAGGTAATAGACGGATGAATCACGATCACATTTTCCAGAAAATGTGAACCATTTACAGCAAATCGAGACCTTCCACCAGAGGGTGTTCTCTGGTCCCACAGCGGACCAATATCGATACAGCACCAGCGGTACAACAGACTCAAGCAGTTGCAGCGCAGCTGTCTCCTACCACTGGGACATGCGATGGAGCAGCGCTCGTCGAGATGAAGTTACGGTTTGAGGGGGTTGCAGTCTTCAAGGGTGCAGCACTCGTCGACAGATTGGGATTGCTCGATGAGGTTGCATTGTTAGAAGAGTCTCCCGTGAGATCAATGCAGGCAAAACTCATTTTCGTCGTGGTAGAAGATGCCAATGTATATACAGCCTGCGAGAGATCCCAGTCCATGCTCACATATGGCCAGCAGATCCGACCATCGGCCATGGTCACCATGTCGCCAGCGACGAAAGTATCTGTGCTTTTCAACGGGCTGCCGACCTGTTTTCCGTCGGAATCTACCTGTTGAAAGAAGGTACCAGCAAACTGTCCGCGGCATCCCATAGCCACAAAGTCGCAAATCGGATCTGAGATCTCCTCCCACGTCACGAGTGCGCTGTTGTTTCCGAAGGTCGCTGCATGCGCATTCGAACAGTCGTTTGCGCCCTCAGTCAGCCAATTGATCTGCTTATCGCCGTCTTCGGCGCCGACTTCCGAGGTCGCCTGCTCGCCAACAAGGGTGTCTTTATCAGAGAACAGGGAGATGGCGACATTCCGATTGTTGGTACGATTCAGGGCATGAGTGTAGCCACTTCCCATCCACGTGTTTTCCGTGAGATCCATCGCACCGCGCGAAACCCAGGCGAAGATATACCGACTGCTTTCCGCAAACCGAGCGAGAGCACTGTAACTCCCGGACATGCCCCCCATGGGCTCTCCCGAGGCTCCGTTGGTAGTATTCTCATTGGAGATTTTCTCCCCGTCGCTGGACATGCCCAGCGTTCTGGTATTCAGCCATATCGCCCCCTGGTCTTCCGCGCAGATGCTGGCGAACGGAGGTTCATCGGCCGACTCGAATGCGATGCCTGTGTTATGGCTACAGCCCCAGGAGCTGCTAGCCCCGGCGATTGTGACCAGGGTTCCATTATCTGCCACGTATTGAATACTGTCGCCGTAATGTCCTGCTGCGTCGCCAGAGTAATCGGTGACGACAAAGTAGGCACCGTATAGACCGGCTTGCTCCGAGTAGACCAGATCACCATTGAGATCAGGCGATGCGGAGAGGCCGTCGGTCTCGTGGACACCAGGTCCACCCAACCACGCCTTCCACGTTTGTTTCCCATCCGTGTATCGATACAGGACTGGGACTGGCGTATCACTGGGGGGTGCATTGGTCGTTCCAGATGGCATGGCCTCGTTCGTCAGGAGGGCGAAACCATCATTATGGGCAACGAGTCCTCCCGCTACTCTGCGTCATTAGCACCCACATGGTGATCCACTGTACAGTCATCACATACCTTCCTTGCCACCAGTAACCGTAACCGACGTCCCAGTCGCTTCAAAAGTATCTACATCCACTTGCTGCACATGAATGTCTGTTTCGCTCGAATCGAGATAGGCAATGTAAGCTGACTTTCCATCGGGAGAGACCGCAAATGGCGTTCGTCGATGGTGAGGGTACCCAGTCCAGTAGGCCTCTTTGATGGGATTAAAAGAATTCTGGAGTGCCAGCACCTCAGGGTATTTGTGCAAGTTGGATTCGCTCAAGTCCGCCGTGACGCGCAGCGCCACAGAGAGCAAAGAAAGAGCGACAATCCCTCTCATGGTGAGTGGGTGGAGGACAATGTCTTGGTGTAAGACAGTGCATTTCTTGCAGAGGGCCTCACGGTAATATATACAAATCTGTAGCACATCAAGCCATATCGGTCGGTATGGCAGGGCGTTTCTTACTTCTGTTTCTTGCCATCCTCCAGGGGAATTCGCGAGTTTCTCATTCTGAAACATATAATGCATTCCACCAATGAGCGCACCATCGTTAGGCTCTACTAAGCTCTATATCCCGAATTCCAATTACCGTCCACTGAAGGCTCTTCACAGGTGGATACGATGTTTCACTCTCATCGCCGCACGGAGCAGACCCCCTTCCTGTTTACCAAGATATCATCGACCAAGCAGCAATAGCTGAAACATTGGCAATGGTCGGAGTGTGTCAAGCTAATAGTTTAATCAATCCGAGGGAACGGTTCGATAGACTACACCTGTAGGGTAGAGGGGAGTCTCCCCGGAGAACCCTCACAACTGTGCGATTTATCTTGCAGGCGCCCGAATAGAATGGATAGTACGGGGGCAAATATGAAGTTTTATTAGCTGGCTGGCGAAATTCGCCCTCCTCTGAGAATCCCCAAGGCGGGGGTCCTGAAGACAGAATAGCAGGGTAAACGTTGCGCAACAACTACATTATTGCCGATCTAGACCGATGCTTCTCAGTTCTTTGTTGGATCATAAGTGACGGCTTCAGTAAGGATCCTTCCAGTGCCTTTTTCCAAAATGGAGACCAATGTTTGACGCTCGCAGGTGGTGAAACAGTAGCCTGAAGGATAAGCTCCCTTAATTTCAATCAATGCCGAGGATCCACCGAGAGAAACACGGAACTCCCGCGACCCACGCCGAGACCCCGTGGTTTTAAAATAATACTTTATGCCATCCAGTATTACTGCCGGTGTAGCAGCTTCTCCTGCAATCAGACCGATGTTGAATTTACCCTGGGGTCTAGACCCAGGCCTGATTTCGAGACTCCGAGATGGTACCGAAACTCGAAGGTCCGTACCCCACAAGTGGATGAAGACACAAGCAGATGAAGAGATAGTACCTGGTTTACACCGGAGAATGGTGCCTAGTAAAGACTTATCTTCGGGCAGTACTAGCAGATACCTCTGGCAGCCCTTGTGCTTGAGGCGCTGGCGTTTAAGTAGAACCGATTATAACACTTTTCTGTTTGGCAGAGGCCACTATCTTGTTGCTCTTCAGAGGACAAGGTGGAGAATCACGAATGGCAGGGGGACTCATCACATTTGTGTCAGGCAGTGCAATCGAGACGGACCACAACTGGTGGAGAGCATTTGTCTTTATCCTTGATTCTCATCCACACACTCGGGGATGCCTACAAGTCCGTGATAGTATATTTAGTTTATTGCCTTATCTGTCAGACTGCCTGTCCCTAGCTTATCTTATTAACAAAATGACAGCGGGTTTAACGAGTAAGCTAGAATGTTCTCATGCATGAAAAATATGTACAAGATTCATATACATATGTCTTGCCAAAAGAAAAGCCAGCACAACATTCTACTAAATATGGCTATTAATCGGTGGCAGCGCGTCCTGCAGCTTTCGCCAGGAATGACTGCCGCGCTGTGCAGCAGTCTCTGGTTGAAACTCAGGAGCCCGCATTCTCCGATCAAAGATCTCGAGAGACACCCAGCCATTAAACCCTTTATCTGCAATCCAGGTCTTTGCCACTTCTGGTAATGGCATGTATCCACCCATCTCGGTCTCCAGGGGGAATGGCCGAGCATGGCGTGACCATGTAAACTGTGGCGCCTCGCCTTCGAGATACCACGGGTGAGACGTTGAAAAGGGGGGATCGAACCGTTCACCGTCGGAGAGTTGCACATAGAAGATCTTGTCTAGTGGGCAGTGCTCTTGAAAATCACGTAGTGATTCTTGCAGATTACGGTCCGCGTTGGGCAGCTTGCCCGATGGATCGAACGGACTGCCCCAGAGCTTCGTGAGCTCGTGGAAGGTATCTAAGCAAAGTCCAAAATTCGGTCGATCCACACGTTGAACTATGTGTAGCGCGCTTTGCCATGTCGAGCAATGTGTAGACCACGACATAGGCTCGTAGGCAATGGCAATAATCGGCTGCTGAGCACGGGCCAGATCCGCCAGCTGCTGCAACTCCATGACAATCACCGCCTCCTCCCCAGTGCAGTCACTGCTATACTGAGCCGGCACTTGTAAATACGTTGCTTTAAGTATTCTCGCAATATCGATCCACTTCGCGGCAAGTTGGAGCCTTTCCTCGAGAGGCGAGTTATGTCCTTCGAAGTTCTCAAAAGGAGCCAGAGACAGGATCTCGATCCGGTGCGTTTCGCATATTCTTTGGATCGCTGCTGCTGCCTCCGACAGGGCAAGATTCTTCGCTCTTGCGTAGACTTCAATGTCAGAAAATACGATCTCAATACCCGCAAAACCATGGGAAGCAGCGACCTCAACTTTGTGGTCTAAGAGGTGAGAAGGGTGCTGGCCTAATGACAAGCTGCCGATTGCTAATTTATTGCCTAACATGTTTCGTTTTGGACCGGGTCCGGCGGTTTAGATTCGAGGTGGATATGAGAATATGATTCATGACGCTGGTGGGAGAGAACTTGCGCTGGTTTAAATGTTGGATGGACGGAAATCGATTTCCGCCACGGAACCAAGGAGGAAAACAGCGATTCCTCTCGATTTCCGAAAAGAGGGACACGAAATGTTGGCAACAGGAGCTCTGGTTCTTTCTGTTAACCTCCTCCTTCGAAATATAAATACCGCTATGGCCCTACGCTTGTCAAATCAAATTTCACTGAACGGACTCAGTTATGTCCACCAGAAAACTAGCCGGCCCTTCCCTTCCACAACCTGCTTACGTCCTGGACTCCCAGCGCCGGTTCATATATGAACCATGAATATCCAAAAGGCTCGTAAATAGTAACTAAACTGAAGAGGAACAGAATATATGTTTGACTCGGACTATTTCCCAAGTCTCCCCCTCATACCGCAGATAAAAATGCAACTTTCGGTAAGGAATAGGCCATGAAAAGGCCCAAGATAGCGTTAAATCATATTGTAATGAAAGGGAAGAGCTAGTACTTGTGCAGATCATGTCGCTGCAAATATAGCGATACCATTACTCTATTAACATCTGAAAACAAGGAGTACCAGGTCCCAGTCAGGTATCATGAGGAGCATCGCATAGTTCTTGGAGGGAAACTTTATCTTGCCTCAAACCACTGGGTCTATCCAACTTACCAATGATTGGTAATGGCATGACAGATTGCTAGCATCTCCACTTGAATTCTATGATTGGTGTCTTATTTCTTCTATTCTCTCATGATGTTCTTGACATGCTCTTGACATGTTCTTGATGTCATTCACGGGTAGCTGCGGACACTTATGAATGGCGTTGGTATGAAATCAATCAGTTTTATCACTACCTTGCCAGAATCCCTCCATGCCCAGCGAGTTTTGACCTTAACTTTTGGATACATCGCCGGTCCTGAATTCGTTCCGTATATGAGAATCATGGCGTCTGGCAATAGAGCCGCTTGGAGTTTGGAGCCAAAGGGAGACTTGAAAGTCTCCACCGCACCCTATACACCCCCATCTGGGAATGAACTTCTGATCAAGGTCTGTCCGACATACGTTTCGTATGGGTGATACGGGTGATGCTCTGCTGTGTGGAATTTCGTTTTGGGTTCACTAGTCTAACAGTTGTTGAACTTGCGATAGAACCACGCGGTCGCGATACAACCGTTGGACGCAAATATACGTGGCCGTGCCTATATCGACCTCCCATACCCCTTCATCTTAGGTAATGGCGTAGCAGGCGTGGTTGAGGAGGTTGGTTCCTCCGTTACTAAATTTAAAAAAGGCGACCGTGTCGTCTCCGACACGCCCGCATATCACCAGAAGATCGCCAAATATGGTGGCTGGCAGAAGTATGTGGTTAGTACGGAGGCAACAACAGCCAAGATCCCAGCTGCAACTACATTTGAGGACGCTGCCGCGATTCCGTTTGCTCTCCTGACAGCTGTAGCAGCTCTGAGCCTGAAATTGGGCATGAAAAAGCCTGGCGGCCATGAAGATGGGAGGGTTCTGATCTGGAGCGCGAGCGGCTCCGTTGGGGGATACGCCGTTCAATATGCCTCTAGCGTGAGCAGGATCTCCTGGATGGGCTTTGTTCCTTGAACAGAATTAACAATCTAGCCTAGGTTGGCTACGATGTTGTAGCAACGGCCTCACCAGGCAAGTTCGACTACGTACGTAGCATTGGCGCATCCGAAGTGGTCGACTATAAAGACGAACAGGCGGTCTCGAAGCTGAAAGCCCTTGGGCCTTATAAGTTTGTTATGACAGCGTCTGGCGACGTGGCTGGTGCCCATGCCATCAGTGATATCCTTCAACCAGAGGGTGGGGTGTTTGTGTCAACTCGCCCGCATAGCGAGGAGATGCATTTGGCTGAGAACGTCGAACTTCTGTATGATTTCTACAGCATGGCCACTCAGAAACCCGAAAATGCGGCTTTCGCCAAATGGTGGTATGAGGAATATCTTCCGGTCGCCCTCGCCGGGGGAGTGACTCCCACCCCACTGGAAAAGCGGGATGGTGGTTTGTCTGGCATCCAGAAGGCCTGTGAAGATGTACTAAATGGCCGGAGCTCGAAGAAGCTGATCTTAAACCCTCAGGAGGAGGAGTAACGGTGAGGTGAACACACTGTCTTGCTCGATTCTTTGGAGTTTTCTTTTTACCTTTTTTCTTCCTTTTGTTCAACAGGATTTATTTGCTTCTCTCTTGGCGAGATACTTCACAGTTGCTGAAACAAATTCCATTGAACTTGTGGAGTATTTATTTGCGTGTATCCTTGGACGCGACATTCGGTCTACATATGCCAATGTCAAGTACGAGCTGTATTTCCATGCGTCTTCTGCCGATTTCGGCCCCAGGAAGAGCATTCCAGTTCAATGTGTATGATTTATCTCCATATCCTGCCAATGGAATAGTAATCTTGAAATGATATCAAATAGTACAAAGGCTCTGGATGCCATGGCTTCCATGCGACATGTGGAACAGTGTACCAGCCACCCATAGTGACGCAGGAATCCACGGGCCAATGATATATTTATGTTGTAAGAAAAGGATCTCAAACATGTAAGCATATAAGAGGTTATTCTGAATATTCAGTCCCATTGAAACATTATATATCTTGGCGATATCCGCCGATATTGGGTACCAATTTGTCTGACTGAACACACTGACCGCGCTGTTTCAGCCCTATCATTCGAATGTCGCAATATTGCATCGTTCCTTAGGATTTATTCTCCTTAGCACTCTCGTAGCTTTGTATCAGACACCAGTACGCAGGAACATAATCACGCCAGATAGCACCAAATCCCTCAATATCCCGACGCCAATCTCGGTGAATCTCCGCCGCTACTGCTGCCCAATTAAGCAGCTGGCAGCCGGCCTGCACCATTCGTTTATGAGCAGCCTCTCTTGTATGCTCAGCGAATGTACCCGAAGCATCGGTGACTATGAACACGTCATAACCTTGCTCGATCAGACTCAGAGCAGGAAAGGCAACACAGATTTCAGTCAAAACCCCGCTGGTTGGTCCAAGTTCATTAGCAGCCCGGAACTTTCATTCGACAGTTCACATACCTGATGATGACCTGTTTCTTGCCAGTCTTCCGGACGGCATTGGCGAAGTCTTCATTATCCATGGCATTGATCTGACCCGGACGTCTAATCAATGGGGCATTGGGAAGTGCTTCCGGGATCTCCTTGACAATTGGACCGTTCGGTCCAGTATCGAATGAAGTGGTTAGAATAGACGGTGCCTCATAGTAGCGAGCCACTCTGGCCAGGGCCAAAACATTGTTGTGGAATTCGTGGGGGTCGAAGTCTCGCACTAGCTGGATGAGACCAGCCTATTATATGAATTAGACAGGCCTATGCTCAGGGAATGAAGATATCAATCATTACCTGGTGATCGATGAACAGGAATACACAGTTGTCCTTATCGAGGCGCTTGTAGTTAGGCGGCATTGTGGCAAAGAGCAGGGCCAATTATCGAATGGAAACACTACCACAAAAAAAAAACCCCCATGGCTCAATTAGAGGTCGACCATGATAACAATGTTCCATCGGGGGAGATTATTTAGTCAAGAACTCCCTGATCGAGTCTTTATATGATTACGGCTCAGAATCAACCTCTCAAGACAGGCCACCCTGATAAGGTTAATATGTGACGCGTCGAGTTTTAGGGCTTGCCGCTAGACCTGGCTGTGAATAAACGTCATGAAAGGGTCTAGGCTAAGGCTAATTGATTACAGAATTCTTAGCAATATATGACAAGGCTTCCGCAACCCGATGGTGTGGTGTATTTCTGGTGGCCGAGCTTGTTAAGCTTAGCGATGAGTCGACGACCCGCCGCTAGCAGATCCATGGTTCTCAATCAATGCAGAGTCTGGTAATTTCCATGGAACATCAATCCTAGTAGTTTAAAATACGAGCCTCAGGCAAGGGGTTGGGAGAGCCGTTGAACTAGACATTACAAACGGAAAGACAAGAAACATGCCGCTGCAGGCCAGTTTCTGGCGTGGTAATCGCACCAACTTACCAGAGCCTACGAAAATTGTTCCATTTGCTGGTCGCATCGGTGCCAATCAAGAATTTTCCGTTGACAAGCACAGCTGTGCCCAGAAGGAGCTATTGCAGAAGTTTCCCGATGCAGCCCCGTGGATCCCCCTCCGCGATGCTCTTTCCCTCAGGAATATTCTACAGAGAGAGTTGTGGAAGGGCGCAGTTGTCGAAGCTATCGGTTCGTTTTGCGTTGACATGGTCCAAGATGTGGACGGCTGACAGCTATGAACTCAGGAACGTGTCTGTTAGCATACCTGACATGCTTCGTAGCCATTGGACTAGGCAAAGTGGTAGAGTAGGTCGTCCCTGACCTGCTCGCAGCCGACACCGTTAATTCGTATAGGTCATTTCAGTCCGGTGCACTAGTTCCGAGTCTTCTAGGGGGTGTGATTGCTATGTTCACCCTACCACTCTTCATCTTTGCAGCTGGCCCGGTGTCTGGGGCTCACCTAAACCCCACCATCACCATGGCTACCTTTTTCGGTCGACTGGCAACACTTTCACGATGTATCCTTTACATCGCATTTCAGACGTTTGGTGGAGCAATCGCTGGCTGGCTGCTACGCGCCAGTTTCAACACGCGATCCGTGAGTTGTCAACGCCCAAGTCGATCCATGATGTCCAAACTCCTGGAACGCTCATTCCAATGCGTACACAGTTTATTGTCCCCGGCTGCTACCTGGACCTCAGCAAGGTCTCCCTAGGTAGTGCCTTCGCCATCGAGTTCACCACCGACTTAGCCTTGATATTTCTTTCTTTCGGCGTTGGGTTAGATCCCCGACAGCGAGAGGTTTTTGGACCGGCCCTGGGTCCTATTTTCGTAGGCATCGTGCTAGGCGTGTGTACATTTATGACTGGGTTCAGTGTTCCCGGGTACACTGGATTCTGTATGGTACCCCAAGGCCCAGCTTCGGAGAACCTGACTTGACTAACGAATGTTCTCACATTACAGCAGGCAATCCTGCTCGATGCTTTGCAGCTATGGTCGGTTCTCATTTCGTCTCGTACCACTGGATCCACTGGATTGGGCCCTTGGCGGCAGCTATATCCCACGGGGTTCTCTATCAGCTAGTTCCACCGTATTCACGTGAGAGAATGGCTTCGGATGGCGAGTCTACTGCTTGACTGGAAACTGATTGATGAACCTAAACATACGCTGTCAACTTTCATAGCTAATCAGCTGGTGTCGCGTGTACCGCAGCGATTGACGTGGTGGTACATTGTATAGCCTCATGTTTTCTTGAATCACAGCTGCGGGTTTATGGAGTCTTTGTTTCTCACTGGGTGTCTTTGGTTCCGTCTCATGATAGCAGTCGACCAATATATATATATATTCTAAATCAAGCCAGCAAAATCAATTCGGGGGAACATCAAAATCAACACCCAATCTAAACACGTCATTTTAACGCGTCAAT
>NW_022475396.1:0-8576 GCF_009193585.1 Aspergillus caelatus
TTTCTTTTTTTTCTTTTTTTTGCTGCCCCAGTTACCTACAATTCATTGATAGCAACCGCTGCTGACACATTATACAATAGGCTCGGTGGCTTCATGGGCGCAGAGTCACATAGCACCTATTGCTGGACAGGGGTTCTTTGCGCATGTTCAGAGCGCTGCAATGAATGGGTACGGACGCGTTATAGTCGATGGCGCAGCTCGAGGTATGGTTTTGGCGCCACGAGCTGTGGCCGGGGCGTGGAGATACTTTCGGGGGTAAAAATACAATTTATCTATAAAGAGTGTCTCGGTGTCAATGCGGTGGTGATTTTATGAGCTTTGTAGTAAACATTGAGGCTGTTTGCAGCGGGTCAACGTGAATGGTTTCTACTGAGTACAGTGCAATGAGAGAACGATGGCGGTTACGGACAATATATGTTTTTGCCTGGAACCATGAGATACCAGCAGATTCTGAACAAGCACCTTTCGATAGCTACAGCAAGGTTTCTTTAAAGTTTCTTTACACGGAGAAATAGATCTGAATCTGTACTGCGCCATGAGGATGACTATTGTATCATGCTATCCTAGTTTATAAATAAATAAATAAAAAAAAATAAATATTTAATCTGCGGTATCAACTAAGCTGCAGGGTGGCTGCCCAACGCGCCCATAGCTCCCACCGATCCTTGCAGAAACATGAGAATAACGACGCCCGATCGTGCTTTTGCAGCTAGCCTCCTTTGACTATTGAACAGAAGAAGTCGGTGAAGTTGGGTGTACGCGTTGGTTGTACGGAGTAGATGGCGGCGGCATCCATGGGTAAGTGAGGCGGCGGACGAGTCAGTGATTCTTGGTACACTAATCCCGTCTCGGTTTAAGTCCGGTTGGTTGGGTGATCGTGGCAATTCACGCCTGAGGTGTCGACCACTCTTCAACAATCCTCTTTGAATACATTGGATGATTTTATGATGAGGCTCCACTTGGCAGAGATCGTTGGACCGTGAGAGGTACCAATGCGCTGCTTGGGCCAATCATTTAAAGAAGCATATGATTCATGGTCAAAAAATATGAATCACAGCTGGAGGAAAATACTGTTGTGGTCGTCGTCAACAGCTGAAATGACTACGGACGCATTGACTGGCCGAACCAACAGAGGAACAATTTTGACTGATGAATGAATCGTGAATTGAGTGACGGCTTGGCGCCGCTTTTTTTTTTTTTTTTTTGTCCGCCACAACCCGACTTGTTCCCGATCGGGTAATCAGCCTGGTTCGGGGTCAAGCTGTAAGTATGGATTGTTCGGCCTGAGGGAATGCCCGTTGTAGTACGTACAGCACCTAACCTAGCCTAGGTAGTACTCTGTAGACTAATGATATTGTTCCGTTCCTCCTCCTTGTTCTCTCTCTCTCTTTCCCTGAAGTGGAGTGGGGATGGGTATTGTGAGGTATGTATTTTTTGGTATACGTGGTACGGAGTACTCTCCGATCTTCTTCCTCTCTTTTCCTTTCTGCCATTCTGGTTCACAGAAAATAAATAAAATACAATAGAGTAAACTAATTCAACATAATTGACTCTTTGAAATAATAAACATAATAAAATAAATCGTTAAGTGGTCCATCAGAAATACCGCCAGTTTTGTGTTGTTCAATCTCCACTGCCTGCATTGTTGGTATCGCTGGTTTCTTCCGTACGGAATTTTCATTTTCATTTTCATTTTCATTTTTTTATTTTTTATTTTACGTCTCGCTCGTTTCCACTTTGAGCAGTGAAAAAAAAAAAAGCACCACCAGAACAGAAGGGACAAAAAAAAAAGAGGAACCAGCGAAATCTTCCCTACTTCCTCTTTTTCTTCCCCCCTCTTTGGATTTTATTATTCTTTTTCCCTTTTTTTTCCTGCTTTACCCCAGGATTCTTCGTCGTCTATCCACGACGTTTCTTTTTTTATTCTCTTTATCATCAGAGAATCTCTCTTTTTTTTTTTGTGTGTCGGTGGTTCTTCTTCCCGATACCTTTAAAAAAAAACCCCCCCTCTTGTCGTTTGTATTTTATTATCCAATTTCCGTGGGATAATAAAATTGACATCTATTTGATGTGGGATCTGGAGTGTGTTCGCCTTCTGCTGTAACACGCTTTGACATCACCCACACTACTTTCTTACTATCAAAAACTCCTTCCCGCTTATCTCAAAACTTTTTTTTTTCTTCCTTCTTCTTCTTTCCTTCCCCTCCAACCAAAAGCGCTTTTTTGTTTAACAACGCATTTTAACCTACCTGTCTAATGAGCTCGATCCCTCCAAAGTCAGGCCTTCAACCTCAAGGACAGAGCACCTCTAACCAGGCCGCCTCTCAATCTACCGCTCCTGCAACCTCTGGGAATCCCTCTTCTCAGCCGGCTGCGACTAAGTCCTACGCCAGCGCCACCAAAAAGTCCGCGACGGACTCGACCGCCGCTCCCGTCACCGTGGGCGGTTCATCGCAACATGGGAAGTCGACCTCAGTATCTCCTGTGAGCGGCAAACCCATGCAGCAATCTCAGACCCCCGGCGTCACCATCGTCAATGGCGCCCCGGCTCCTTCCTCCGCGCAAGGCGACCATTCTCGCAAGCCCTCCGTGACCATCACCTCCGCCGGTACCTCAGGCTACATCCCCAACGGGGGTCCCAGCAGTCGTCCCAATAGCTTGCAGTTTGGCTTCGCTGCCAACCAGCCGACCTCGCCCAATATGGGTAACCCAGCCGTGCCGGCCAACCAGCCTCAGTCCGGTTTGGGTGTCAACCCAGGTGCGAACCCCCGTGTCACGTCGCCTCAGACTTCGCCGTCGCCTATTCCTCAGCCCGCCTCGAGCGGTGGCCGGCCACCGCCGTCGTCATACCAGGCTCAAGGCAATGTTCCCAACTTTGGCAGCTTCGGTGATGCAGGTGATAATGTAAGTACCTCCTCTCTCTCGTTTGAATCTTGGGCAGTATCGGTTTCCTTTTTGTTTTCCTTCTTCTATGTTCTATCTTTTTCTTGGATCCATTATATGGCTACGATTTTCGCTCTTCTTCTCTGTACCTTTTTTTTTTTTTTTTTTTATTACAATATCATAGACATGGCATGGAGCGAAGAACAGAGAAAGACAGAGAAAAAAAGAAAAATTTTTTTTTTGTTGTTTCATGCAAGTTGAGCTTGAAATGCGGGTGATATACTTGGACCTATTTTTCTCTTGGCATACCTGGAAACTTTCGGGATTAATAATAATCGTCCCACTAGCAGATTCGCCCGTCTCAAGCCCCCCTTGGTCCCGGTCCTCAGTCGACACATCTGCGACGCGAATCGTCCCAGTCGACACACAGCGACATGAGTAACCACATGGGCAGTGGCCCCGGTCGTGGTGGTTATCACCATCAGGGTGGCCGTGGCCGCGGATACTCGCAGTCGAATTATCAGGGCCAGATGGCCTACTCGCCTGGTCCCAGCTTCCGCACTCCCAACCAGCCTCGGGGTGGTATGAACCCCCAATACCATCCTCCCAACCAAGCACGCCCGATGCCGCCATTCCCTAACTCGCCCCAGGCCAACCGCAGCCCAGCGTTGGCCACTGCGCACCCCACGACGCCGCAAATGAGCACCGTCCCGATGGGCCCGCCCCAACCCTATGGCGCCTATCCCCCACATATGGCACACCAATCTGTGAGGACCCATTCTTATAACAGACCCCCTCGTCGTGGTGGCCTCCTCCCCAAGAGGAAACCTGGTCCCCGAGTCTTATCTTCCCCCCATCCCCATCCCCATCCCTCTATTTCACTTCCGCCACCTAATCTGGCTCCAGAGAGTGGACAATTTGAACACTATCTAACGTTGATGAAATCGAACCAGGGCCCCTACTTTGACCCCAACTATGGCTACTACCAACAATACCCCATGCAGCAGTTCATGGCTCCCCCGTCGTCTCCTCAACCGCGTCCCGGAATGCCCTACTCCCCTCAACCCCCGTATATGCAAGGCCAGTACCCACCCCAGCAGCCGCCTCAGGCCATGTCCCGCTCGCCCTCGCAGGTGTCCAATGACCGGCCCGGCTCCAGCTTGGGACACGGTCAGCCCCCGGCTGGCCCTCCGGCCGCCAGTCATACGCATACCGCCAGCCGTCCTTCCAACAGCCCCGCTCCGGGCGTGCAGAACTTTGTCATCCCATCGAGCAAGAAGAGTGCCATTGTTATCAAGGACCCTGGTAGTGGTGCGGTGAAGACATTCGAGAAGGCCCCGGCATCTCCCGCTCGTGCGACCCCGTCCCCCGTGAAGTTGGCGACTCCAACCGCCACGCCGCCTCCTCGCAGCAGCAGTGGTGCGGATCACACCCGGACCGACTCCAAGGCAACCAAGACGGATGAGGAAAAGAAGCAGGAGCTGAAGGATGCTGTGCGTCAGAAGATCGAGCAGGATGAGGCCGAGGCCCGCCGCAAGAAGGAGGCAGCCGAGAGCGAGGTAACTCGTCAAAAGGAAGAAGAAGAAGAAGCCGCTCGCAAGAAGCAGGAGGAAGAGACTGCCCGCAAGCAGAAGGAGGAAGAGGAGGCCGCGCAGAAGAAGGCTGCTGACGAGGAAGCCGCGCGCAAGGCTCTCGAGGATCTGAGTCTGAAGGACAAGGCCGAGGAGGCCAAGCCCGCTGCCGAAGAGCCTTCCAAGGCTGCCGACTCCACTCCTGCTCCTGCTGACGATGATGACATTGATTACGATGCTATCGAGCGGGAATTGGCCGAAATCGAAGCGAAGGAGGCTGCCGCGGAAGCCGCCTACTATGCTAAGAAGCAAGCTGAGAAGGAGGAGAAGGAGCGCAAGGAGAAAGAGGAGCGGGAAGCCTACGAGGCCAACATGAAGAAGGCCGAGGCCGAGGCTGAGGCTCTTGAAGAAGCTCGGATGAAGAAGCGCGAAGCGGGTGAGCAAGACACTTCGAACAAGGACCTGTTCGCTTCGCTTAAGAAGGGAGGATACGGTGCGACGGAAACCAGCGAGCCTGCTGAGAGCGGAACTGCTACTCCCGCTTCTGATGCCTCGATGGGTCCTCCCGCGAAGCCTGCCAGTGCTGGCAAGCGTGAGAAGCCTGCTGCGCTCAAGTTGGAGACCAACAAGGCCGTCGAGCCTCCTCAGCCTAGCGCCGCCATGAAATCTCTTCACTCCGCTCGGCTGATCGAGGACTTGAGCCAGGTTTCTTACCCGGCCTCGATTGTGTCTCCCAATCCGGCTTTGAATGCCAGCGCACCCGCGGATCGCAAATTCCATTACAACAAAGAGTTCTTGCTTCAGTTCCAGAGTGTGTTCAAGGAGAAGCCATCCGTCGACTGGGATGCACGCGTGCGTGAGACCGTTGGTGATAGCGACTCATCTCGCCCACAATCTGCTCGCACACCTATGATGGGTGGTCGCAACAGTTCTCGCTCCGGTATTTCCCAAGGATTCCAGATGGGCAACTTCGGCCAAGCTGCGTCCCGGCACAGTCTGCCTCCGGGCTCAACCTCCGAGCAGCGCTTTGCTCTTGCCAACGCCGCTCGTACCGCTTCTATGAACAACCCGTTCGGCTCTTTCGGACGCGGGCCCATGCCGATGGGCTCGCCTGCGCTCAGTCGCACCAACTCGGCCAACCCCATGATGCCAGGATCTCCTCGCCCAGGTTCCAACCGTTCGGGCACGCGCACCGGCAGCAAGCGCGAGAAGCACCAGGCCAAGAAGGAGGAGGAAATGGCCAAGTCCATGCCTCTCACTGCCGGAAAGGAGGTTGCGGCGCTCCAGGTCTCGACCACCGGTTGGAAGCCTCGCAGTGTGGGCCAGGCTCCTCAGCCTACTGGTGCTACCAGTGCTGGTTATCTGGCTCCCGATGTTGTGCAGCGCAAGGTCAAGGCTGCTTTGAACAAGATGACTCCCGAGAACTTCGACCGTATTTCTGGCCAGATCTTGGAAATTGTCTCTCAGTCTAAGGACGAGACTGACGGACGTACTTTGCGCCAAGTGATCCAATTGACCTTCGAGAAGGCAACCGACGAGGCTCACTGGGCCTCGATCTATGCCAAGTTCTGCAAGAGCATGCTCGAAAGCATGAGCCCGGAGATCAAGGACGAGAACATCCGCGACAAGAACGGCAATGTTGTTGTTGGTGGTAGTCTGTTCCGCAAGTACCTGCTCAACCGTTGTCAAGAAGAGTTCGAACGTGGCTGGAAGGTTAACCTTCCTCCTAAGCCTGAGGGCCAGACTGAGGAGGCTGCTATGATGTCGGATGAGTACTACAAGGCTGCCGCTGCCAAACGTCGTGGTCTGGGTCTTGTTAAGTTCATTGGTGAACTGTACAAGCTTGGCATGTTGACAGAGCGTATCATGCACGAGTGCTTGAAGAAGCTGGTTGATTACGAAGGTGTTCCTGATGAAGCCGAGGTAGAGAGCTTGACCAGCTTGCTGCGTACCATTGGTGCCAGCCTTGATGTCTCCGAGAAGGGTCACGCGTTCATGGATGTCTACTTCCAGCGCATCAACAACATGGTGCAGATCCAAGGTCTGCCAAGCCGACTGAGGTTCATGCTCATGGTAAGCCTCATAAGATTCCCATTCATGATGGACGAAAATCTAATACATTTCCCCTGCTCTTTTAGGACATCATCGATTTGCGTAATGCCAAGTGGAAGTCCAAGGACGCCGACAAGGGCCCCAAGACTATCCAACAGATCAGAGAAGAGGTATGTGTGTCTTAGCAGTATTTGGTATGCTTTCTTCTAATCGTCATTGTAGGCTGCTCGTGCGCAACAAGAGGCCGAGATGGAGCGTCTCCGCCAGCAGGCTAACCGCGGTGGCCGTCCCAATATGGGCCGCGGTGATGCTCGCAGCTACTCTGGCTATGGCAACCAGGCACCTCCTCCGGACTACGCCTCCAGCAAGGTCGGCAGCGACGACCTCCGTCGCCTGCGTACCACTCGCAACACCAGTCAGCCCATGTCGTTTGGTCCCTCTAGCATGCTGGGCTCTCGCAGCAGCAGCGGCCGGAAGAACCTTGGCCCTGGTGGCAACTTGGTTCGTGGCAGCGATGATAGCGCTGCTAGCAGCCGGACTGGAACACCCCCTGCTGGCAAGAAGGAAGACAAGGAAGCTGCGTCGTCGATGAACGCGTTCAGGTAAGTTTTGCATCTCAAGCATCCTCCCATATTTGAAACACCCCCATCTGACTCTGGAATAGTGCTCTTGCTAGCTTGGAAGACCGCGACAACATGGCTACCTCCCCCCCCTCGAACCCTACCTCCCCTTTGCTAGCCAAGTCGCAACCTGCCGTTGAGCGCCGGCCATCCAAGACACCTTCGAAGGACGGTGAGGAAGCATCATAGATTCTCTGGCAATGATAATGAAAATTATTCCGTTTCTTCTGGAAAGATTTCCCACTTATTCTTCTCTTTTTTTGTTGACCCTTATGCCATGTTATTCATGTCACATGCTCATTCCTCCTAATCTTCTCGTCCATGATTTCGGTACTCGGTGGCTTATACACTCTTCCGTTCCCATCCATTGATTGGAAGAGGGAGGCACTCCCGACGTTATAATGTACAATGAATGTTGTGTTTCAAAAGCGAAATGCCATAATGAAGGTGGGGGCTTTTGACGAATCTAGCGAGATAGGTTGGCTTGCAGGGATGTCTGATATGTCTTTGTTTTCTTGTTATGTCCTTTGCATTTCAATACCCGGAGTTGCTTCAGCAGTTTTCCGTCCCGGACAAACGTTGACGCCGACGTTTGACCCCACCAGGACAAGACTTTTTCACGGCTACTTGTTTGTCTCAAGACATGAATGTAGCTTATGTGTTTATTTCTTTCCCCCTGTCGTTTTCAGTCATCTTTGTATGCATTGCATCTACATTGGCTTGGTGTGTGCTGGCGATGTCTGCTTCATCTGCTATGATATGTCTCTCTAAAACCCTTTTGCTAGACAAAAACTTCGTTAGAAAAAGTTTCCTCTTTTCATTTCAAACATTTCTTATCCACTTATCTTCCATACCACGCCCCCTCTCGGGTTATGCTGTCTCCATAGTGTTCTGCTGTTCTTGAGTGTATTCCTCAATTGACTGACGATATCCCCCAACATCATGGTTGACGCTCAGATGAACATGCTTCAAGTCATCAATTGAGTTCCATCTGTCTCCTTGTGCTATTTAAGCCTCCTTAAAACAGGTATAACATCTCTCAACCCTTTGATGGTAATGATCACCTCTAAGATCCATCAACAGGGTTTTCCCATTTCTGGATGTTTGGAACCCATCAAGTGAGAACTCTATGGCAATTCTACGTAGTAACTATAGTATCTTTTCGTTTCTTATTTATAGATATATATATATATATATATATTAGACACTGAGACTGATTCTGTGGTTATATTAGCCATGGGAATCTTTATACGTCAAGTTTGATATTTCCCTGTGGGAAGCCAATATAAATAAATGCAGATATTGGGGTTTTTCGGGTGGACTTTTAGCACTTTGGTTGGTTTTGTGCGTCGGGTTGATATTATTTAGGTATTATAGGGAAAATAAATAAAGATAAAAGTAAAAGATATACACCATAATGCGTCTTGTAAAAAAAAATTCTGTTTAGTGC
>NW_022475396.1:8586-100187 GCF_009193585.1 Aspergillus caelatus
GGTTCAAGTTGGAAATATATTTTTAGTGTTAGGTCGAGGATATTTGTATTCTACTTGGGTATGCATGGAAGGTTTTCTTTGGGTTATTTCTCGATATGAATTGAACAGTTTATTCGTGTATTGTTTATCTATTTATGATTTATGCATAGATGCGAGATCTATTTCTGCGGTCTTGATGCTGATGCTGATGCTGCTGCTGATGCTTGTGCCTGTCGGTGTATGATGTATGTTTGAAATTATTGGATTGGAGTGGGGTTTGAGGTTAAGCATTGGGGTAATGATTCCCATTAATACCTTATTGACCAAGGCTTGTAATCGATTCTGTTTCATGATGGATAGCGTAGGCGCCCCTGCAAGTGAGATTGGCCTCAGTACGTGAGGAAGTAGAGACATAGTCAGATATGCACATGGTGGTCCGTTGAGAGTAGAGATGGTGTATGTGCTTCCTTTGTATGAAGGTAATGCATCGGCATGGTGATCATGTAGCCATGGACTTCTTATATGTATGTAGCCCTTGATTATGTGACGAGGTTATGACCTGGTTGGCTGATGGTGCGATGGTATGATTTCTCATGGGAATACATAGGGCTAGAACCCTTTTCCTGATGAGTTCTGAAATGGTACATTGTAGTAACTCGTTGGAGTAGCGTCAGGCTCACTGGCCATTTGCTCCCTTCTCGGTCATATCTTCAGTGACAATGACCGGGATGTTTAGTTTGGAACTACCTGGCCTTGGTGTACTCTGATTGGAGCTGGTCAGCTCGCACTCATCTGTCGACGTTGCATCCGCCGTCTTGGACTCTTCCGTAGATGCCGTCTCCGACGACGAGCCCCCGGATGCATCTTTGGTCTGCGGACCAGGTTCGTCGTCCGTTGTGCTTTCGCTCTCGGTGCTCTCCGGGCTTCCTGCCGCTGGGCTGTGGCTGGTGCCCGGGGAGCCGTCTCCCAATGGTGGCGATTCATTCTCATCATGGCTAACACTGCTCCGCTCGGACATTGAGAGCGAACTTCGGGAGTTGGCGTACGACTGAGGCAGGCCGAGAGCTGCGGCTACCGCAGCTTCTTCGTCCGGAAGCTTTGAGACGTGACTGTCCGTACTCGAACCTGCGTCGAATAACTTGCTTCCACGCTGCTCGCTCAATTCTAGGATATGATTATAGCCGCGGCGGGTGGGATCCGCAAGGCGCTTTTTCTTCTTCTTTTCCCGCTTGGTGGAGGGACGGACCACGATCACCGGAATTGGAGATTGCTGTAAGCAGTACTTGGAGACGGAGCCGGGCAGCAGGCCCTGTACGCCGCCCAGGCTACGGCCACGGGTGCCAACAATCAGTACGGAAGGCTCATAGATCCGGATCTTATTCTGTCAGCTCGTCTCAAACGCGCCAAAATAGGAGGAGGACCAACGTACCATGCGCTGAATGATATCCTGGACTTTCCCCACCGCCAACTCCAAGACTAAGCTGATTGCCTTCTCATCCTGACTATTCTTCTGGATCACCTGCTCGAACAACTTCTCCGCTTCTTGGCGATACTTCCCTTCCTCGATTGCGGCATCACTTGCAATCGTGGAGTCCTTTTCCACGGCCCGTAGACAGACGATCTCGTCGCCATCGTCCACCAATTCGTCAATGAGCCACTCCAGGGCAAAGTCGGAATAATCATTCTGATCCGTGCCGCACAAAAAGGTCCGACTGCGCCGGGTACACTGATACCCTTTGTGTTTGTAGTTCAGAGTTAACGAGAAGTCTGCCGCGTCAGGATTATCGAATGTATTGAAAGAAACACCTCTCTCGTAAGTTCTACATAAATGCGGAAGTAAGTTAGCCATGACGAGAGTAGAAAGAAGGAGCAGAATCGACTTACTGAGGAGGCGGAGGTGAATGACCTCTCCCAGCGGCTTTCTGTTCTTTGTCTTGCGCTTCTGGTTGTTGTGGCCGGCGCCCGCCGACGGCGCTCGTAGACCGACGGTGGTGACTCTGTGGCTCGGCCCCGCCAAAGTTGAATTGAATCGACTTCCGACGGGGACTGTCAGCCGTGGACGAGGTGTGTGAATTCTGGGATGAGGGTTCGGAAGCGTTGGATGCGCGCTCCTCGCTATCAAGGGAGCTTTTGGGGGTGGATGTCATGATGTAGCGTGGGTGCCAATGGCGCTTTAGCGAGCGTCGACGTTGATGATATAGTATTATGCTGGTTCGTTTTCCTGGAGTTAATGCGGCCGGATGAAGACACTCAGAAGATTGCGATGTAGCAATGCCTGTCTGTGTTCTTGGAGACGATCCGGATAGATCAGGTCGCAACTCAGCCACCGTGAAGCTCCTGAAGTGCTGCCAGTGGAGTGATGCGAAGGACGCTGGGCATGGTTTGCGACGGGATCAGCTGGAGCGCCCTTGAGCAAGGGAATTTTGGGTCAACCTTCAGGTAGGAACCCGTCGTAGGATAGAATAGTAGGATAGACGAACAACTACTACAAGAAGAGCCTCTTACGAGCAGTTTCCGGATGCAGCAGGAGAAACACGGGGGAGGAGGGGCCAAAGGCGGTGAGGCAGTCCCCTGTCACGTTGGGTTGGCATGTGAGGCTCCATGGTCACGGCTCAAAGAACCCTAAGAAAGTCGGTCTGCTGGAAGTTGTGTCCTGTATCAATCAACTTGTTGTTCAAGTTTATAAGACATGATAATGGTTGATTGGACGATTTACGTAGAGTAACTCGTACTTATTGGATCCAAACAAGATAAAAACCAAACTATTCTCGATAAATTAGATTCATCAATACCTGGTTGACGGCGGTTATGATTATCAATTATGCCGTTGATGAGATAATCTATGCCACACTTATGCCCCTGGTACAAATCACGGAGGTTCCTCCTCTATTCTCCGTGAAGAATGTCAGTTGATCAACCAAGGGAAAATCCAACCGAAAAAGGAAATGAAGCCAAACGAGAGGAAATCATGACAGGACATCCCGAGGATCCGAACCACCGTCGAATCCTAGAGCAAGTTGTGTTGTGCATGGTGACTCAAGCTCCTACTACTAGCTATTGAAGTTAATCCTCGGATCTCACGGGAGTCACGGCGTCCGAATAACCTTTTTTTATTTATTTTATTTTATTTTACTTTTTTTTTTGAGAGACGGTCTTCCGGAGAGTTTTTGCCCGCGTTCCACGATAATCTCCACTTGGGAGTACCATCTTATCAGCGGGAGTTGATGGGCACAGCCACCCAGCCGATTGATCCCGGCCACCCCCTCCTTTGGAAGAACAAACAAGACAAGTGAGGCGAACAACGACCGAGTGACTTGTCTGTCTCGACTCTCAACTCTCGACCAGTGATCCGCCGGCTGATCGCCCATGTGATTGATCCAAGTCGCCTGGGCGGTGTGCGCGGGTGCGGGTGCCGCGTTAATGGATCGGCGTCTTGGATCCTGGTCTAGATTGTCAACTAGTTTTGTATAGTCAGCCCAACTATTGGGTCGGTACCTAAACTAGTCCTGAGCTAAGGAGAATCGTTATCAGCCCCTCAAAGCGGCACCGCGTACCATCTCTCTCGACTGCAGAAAGGACATTGGAAAAGATGTTGGACGATAAAATGGGAAATATGAACCAGGATGGAGAGAGAAGAAGTATTATCTATATATTTCTTTGATGCGAAAAACTATATATAATTCTAACTAAGGTATATGATATGCATCGTCGTCGTCAAGACATTTAAGGGCACAGGACCATGCCTGGCCAGCAAGTGGGGAACATAAAACAAAAGCCCCATATGAGAGTAGAGTATCCAACAATGCCCAACCATTTAGGCACGTTAGGTCTGAACGCCAGTAAGTCCAGACCATGCCAGGTAGTAAATGCAACAATCGCCAACAATGAAGATAATTTTTTTCTGTGTTGCCCAAACGCCGTACCCGCTGAAATAATGTATCGCTTGAAACAAATCCAAAACCAAACCCAAGAATGTAGGAGGGGTATCACAAAGAAGGGTATGTACATCGATGCAGTCGTCAATCAGCGAGGGCGTTTAGTAGGCCTCAATAATCGCATTCTGCGAGCCGTTCGATACGTAATACCCGCCTTCAAATCCATTTCCCGACAGTGGAAGTTCGGTCGCTTCGGCTTGCTTCTCAGAGAAAGTGTCCAGTGTGGGTTGCGGGGGGGATGGAGGCATCGATTCCTCCTCGGACTCCTCATCGGAATCGGATGACAGCTCTGGTGGAGTCTGTCGTGATGGAGAACGGGTCAAAGTAAGCTCCTCCAAGTCCTCTGCATCATCGTATTCAAAGTCCGAGTCGGAGTCGGAGTCGTAGTCTTCCTCAATTTCTTTCTCTCGAACAATGGCCACTGGCGATGGGGCGCGCCGACGAACAGGTGTGTAGGCAGGTTCATAGTCGTCTTCCTCCAAGTCAGAATCGTCACTCAGGTCGGAGTCGGAAACATCTTCCGGATCCCAGTCATCTTCGGGATCCTCCACCACACTTTCGGCCCATTGGATGTGACGGGATTCAGATGGGGAGCCCTTGGTCACGCCGTGGACGGTCTGGTTAAACCAACGTTCTTGCTCTTGTTCGGCATCGGCGAGTTCCAGCATCAAGGAGTCGAGGAGGTTGGCATGACCAACCAAGAGGCGCAAGTCATGGTCCGCCCGAGAAGCCTCCCGGGTGAGCTTCTTGCGGGCGGCATGGGCGAGGTAGTATGTTTGAGTGATACTCATTTTCTTTTGTTGACGCCTCCGGGCGAGGGAAGTAAAGTAAGCACTGGGTGAGGAAGTGTGATAGGAGGAGGTGAGGGAAGAGGAAGTAGAAGTAGTAGTGGTAGAGGTTGAGGAGGTTGTGGGGAAAAAAGAGGACCCCATGGCGCAATCTCCGGATGTTGATGTGCTTATGAGCTCAAGTTTCGAATGCCCAGACTGACGATGACTCGTCCGTTTCCACTGTGACTCAGGCAGACCTACTGTTTCCGGCGAGAGTAGATCGGCCAATGAACGTCCCGGATAGGGGGCGGTGAGTCAGACTGCAACAAAGGCGCAGATCAACTAAAATGGATCCCTTATCGGGTACCTTAGTAGCCCTAGTAGGAGGCAAGGTATGAATTCTTTCAGGTCCAATAATTGGGACCACAACAAAAGTACTTCTCCGAAGCTGCACGATGGACGCTTCAATAGTTGAAGTTGATGTCGTGTCGCGTTCTCGGGCTGGTTAGAAATAGTGCGTCGTCTCCACTGGTTGTCTGTTCAACCACTGCAGCAAATAGTCGGATCTTTTTAGTGGTGTGTGGCTGATAGATACGATAGAGATGATCAACTATGGCTGGACGGAGGGTTAACTATCGGTGTGTAAAAAAGTCACGGTAGGGGGGATGTAATATTGATGAAGGATATAAGAAAATAGTTTCCAAGCCTGGTTGAGGAGGGATAAGGACTTGATATATCCACTGTTGGCTGTGAGTTTTTTTCTTTTCTTATTTTTACTAGGCTGATTCTTTTTTTTTTTTTTTTTTTCTAGTTGATACCGAGCTCTTCATGTGGTATAATTTTTTTTTTCTTTGCTAATCAAGTTCCGTGAACCGTGTAAAGTCCGACCGCCGATCGGAACGGAGGAGAGCATAAACCCCATCCGTCCCAGCAGATCCACGGTATTGTTACCAGGCTTGGGGACCCATAAGGCAGTCCCTTCACTCACCGCCCCACTGCAACCCAATCATATTGAATAATGATGAGTCACGGGGACCCAACGACCAGCAGTGAAGGACTTCGGATGACCAATCTTTCCGCCCCGTTACCTCCGAATCCAAATTTTACAGGCTGAATGGAACTTTCCAGGCATCACATTGGATCCATAGTGCTCTATTATTCATCGACTTGGATATATCCACTCTTCCGGTCGGCATCGTTCCAGCCGGTATTAGTGATGATTACTTTCTATGTGTCTTTCTTAACACGAAGGTTAATTTCTGATGGATTTCAAATCCAATTTAACTTTCAATGCTTGAACAATGTTGTTTACTGATCTTTGGTCAGCTTTTCATGACCAGCGATGGCATCATCGAAATGGAGAGGATAATCAATACTCTGATAAAAAGATCAAGTACTCTGTAAGGTACTCGTGAGAGGCGATCGAAGGCCTTCATCGACCAGGATACATACCAGTCTGACGTTGGAATGACTTCGGAGTCAGCGAAGTCCGACGCTGGTTGGGGGAATCTCCTCCCCAGGGCTTGGATCCCGCCATTCCACTTTGGGGCCTCAACTGCTTATCATGCAGATATAGCATGAAAGGCAGAGCCCCGAGTAATGTACGCAGGGCCCGAATATTGTACAATGATATTCAACCTGTAACGAGGGTCGACAGCTCCGGTCCATTTGTTCCCAGCCGCCCACGTAAGCCCATCTGTGGCCGTACTGGAAGGCTACCGTATTTCCTCCCTTGCTGCCAATAAACTGCCGAGCACCTGTTTGGTATACATATATGCCTATCATAGGAAAGGTCTCGGCACTGCCTATGCGGCTCCCCCACAGATCTTTAGGATCTATCTGCCTAACACGTACACGACGACACGACCCCCTTACCTCTGAGAATACTCTGGTTCCCTCTTGGCATTAAACTATAATCTTGCCAAGAACTTATCCCCCTTGAACTGAAGGCTGTGCCTAGTCGAGTGGACGGGGCAACACCCATTGCCAGTTGTCTGGAAACTTTTTCGTAGACCACGAGAAGTACGAATACGATCCTCACGTTTTTGGAAACTGACCTTCCCTTTATAGTAACTCAACTACGAGACAACGGGATCTTGGGTCTGGAGTTAGCCATGTGTCGAGACACGGCCATTGTGGCTGTCCTTTGTGGACCCGTGGTATCAACACAGCCCTAGAACTGGGTCTGCCATTTTGGCTGACATGAATTTGATACGTGTACGGATACGGAAAGGTATTGTTCTGCCGACGGAGTATTCCACTGCCAAATTTATGGTTATCGCACATCCAACGCCAGATTATCAAGTCTCGTTTTACCTCGGGTTCGTCAGTGGCTCAGATGCACCCCATGTTTTCATTCATGCTCTCTCGTACTATGTCTATCCTAAACTGGGCTGGCCATTAGGGACCCGTCGGCTGTTCCGCAGAATCTACAGCGGGGACATGCCAATAGCAACCCACCACGTCTCCAGAATTCCTCTGCCAAAGGAATCCAGACATTTAATTTGGCCACAATGTATTGCCCTCGATGACATAGGATCAAGTCATTGTTCTTTCGTTCTTTCGCTATGTACCACTTCCAAGCAAGGCAGGTGTGAATTCAATCGCCATCCTTATCAACGGAGATAAATGTCATGACGTCACGACCTGGCGATCCCTGAAGGTTCTCTCAAATAAGCATCCCCAGTTTTCACTCAATTACTTCATGTGTCCACTGCTGATAGTCTGGACATGAGAAACCGATCTGGGGATGCTGTCATGTGTGAGGTCAATAATCACCTAGAACTATTGATTTCCTACCAGTTATCCCTCTCCACCGGTCATACATAGATTGCTTGATATAACGTTAATGTCAGCATAATTACATAATCCACTGCATAGTGGAGATTCATAACAGAGTTTTGATCTGATCACAAGCCACAGACGGCTGTCCCGTAGGTTGTGAATCAGCGAATGTCGGCGAGTCGGGGTTAAATCGGCGAAGCCCGTTCCGGTGGATTTGCGGTGGATCACTGGATACTCCTTACACCCTAATCGACTGGGTCCGATCTCTGGATGCCAAAATTTTTCAGCCGAGGTGTCGGTGTCATTTCTGACCTACGTAGACTAAATTTGTTTGGTCTTGCGAGAAAATTTTTGCGGCCTTATTTTAGTCTATAAACTAATGCATAACACTTATATAAGGCTTGAGTAAGGTAAGCTACATACTTTTACGGATAGAGTATTGAGCCAATCCTACGTATCTCTTCGCTCTGGCGAAAGTTAAGTTCATGATATGATGATCTTAAAAAATCTTGACCGTAGGCTTGAACAACGTCTAGCCGTCCATATCAGACCATATATGGCCTTATGGCAGTAGTTGAACACCTATTTACTGGTTCTCAAAACTAATAATCGAAGAGAACCTTAAAAGTAAGGTCAATGGAGACCCACAATTCGGAACTTTTCTCAGCCCTGGCAGATCCCTGAGAATATTAAGTACGGTAATCCGGTTTCCCGGTTACGGAGAATGAGCGTTGATCCACCGGCACGCTACATCCGTTCCCATAAAAATATCTACTGAGGACGGGCATTTGCTCCGGAGTTAGTGCGTAGTGAGTCCGTCCGAGATATCCCTCGAGGCTTTTGGGAGACCTGGTCGATGACTCATGACCATTCTCCTTCCATTCTTTTCTCATTTCCTGCCTCATATGCGCATAGTCGACACGGACTGGACCCACCTGTAATGGTATATCGGCGATTAACATCCCATAGGTCGCTGGATCTGTGTTTTGGAACCTCCAATTGGTATGAAGCGGTGATCCGCAATGGTTGGACAAACTTTGATAACCGACTCTACTACTGAAGTTCAATTGATTGACCTCGGCTGGATACTCTACCTTGGGAGCAACCATCCATAAGCCTCTGGTTTTGTTACCCGATCCTTGCTCCTCTTCTATTTTATCCTTTAAGGGTTTCCTTTCCTTTTGAGGATAGACAATGGCTGCAAAAGGAAAGCATATTGAGCTCGATACTATATCTGACCTCACCAACTAGACATGCAAGAGACATTGTGCCACAAGGCTGGTGTAACTAATAGATTGTATAGGCATATGAACATTTTCAAGTTTGTTTGCAAACTAGCGCTATTGCTCTCGACATGCAGGTGAATCGGGGGTCGGCGGGAATTTGTTCCAAAGGCTTAGTTAGTCTGAAGCAAAACATCTCTTTAGGGAATACAAGCAGAACCATGGTCTCCTCGCGCTAGATATCCACTTTCCGGATGTCTATGCGTATTCCAACTGTACCACTGCCTTGCAATGCCATCCTATGCAGATGGTATCCATCCTACGTGGCTGACCTCATGTCTGCTGTGCAGATAACAGGCAAGCACCGGATCGCTGATCCTCGGTAAGTTCTCACCCCCAGGACGGATGAGCCCTCTTTAAGCCGATGGTGTAGATCTCTATGGAAAACAGCTCACCGTCCCCACGGAGTGTACATCTGGATGTCCACGTTGTAAAATGTACCCAAGTCCATCTGTCTGGTGTCATTTGGATTGCTATGACATTCTGATGGATAGCTATACGACTACTGAGAAACCAGCTTTGAAATATCTGCGAAAAGTTCGCAGTTGAGGTTAGACCCCTATATAAGCCTCAGAATAGAGATAGCATCGATGCCGCATCCACGCAAGAAGGCTTGCTATGTTGCTTCACAAGTGATATCTTGAAGGGGTTCAGTCGGGAGTTGTTTATGCAGTTGCCAATAGAGATCCAAGCTGGGATCTTGGAGTTCCTTAGTCCATGCTGGTATCTAATAGTGCTTGGGGAGATCCGTCGTTTGTTTGAGCAGATGCGAAATGGTCATATAAATTAGTGAGCGGCTGAGCTTGGCAAAGGAGCTTTAAATCGGAAGGACAAAATACCAGGGGCAAGTCCTACATCTCCACAATCAGCAACATGCCACTTAAATTGCCGAGCATATATGATCAATAGCACATAATCCCACCAACTTGTACCAAGATGATAAGCGTTTCATTTGACCATGTGGGTATTCGTCAACTACAACTTTTGGACCAAGATTCGAAGCCATTGTTAGATAGTGCCCCGTGGTAGGAGATCTTCGAAACCACAGACTTCCCCATTGATGAATCTATTAGCAGAAACGTAAGTCTACCCTGCTCTTAGCATGCGTATATCAGCTAAGGTGGACAGGGGATTTTTGTCAGGAAGACTGGGGTCCCTGCAGAGGCCTTGGAAAGTAGTCAGAGGATCTGGAGCTCCCCTGAGCCCGCTTGAAGGCCTTTACAAGGTACGTGTCTGCAGGGATTTGGAAATGCCACATCGTCCATCTATTGGCCTTCTGCTGTATTATACGAACGAGCGCGTTGAGTCACTGGGACAGGTTCACTGGGGCCTCGACCTTACGCATGATGCCCTTGCACCCATCTGTCTTGGAAAAAGGTAACATCGATGGGAAGGATTATATAAAGGACGCTCTGAGAGATACATCCTATACTTGGCTGGAGTCTGAAGCTAGTACATTGCAGAAAACACCCCAACTTGGGACTCTTGTTTGGTGGTTTGGCGATTTGGGGGATAAGGTTGTTATATATACCGATCCAGAGCTCTGAGAGTCCCAGGCCATTGATTAGATAGTTATATCCCCGTTACCTTAAAGTAATGGACCCATAGATAGGGTTTCATCTAAACCAAGTTGCTTCATAGACTAACCCCAGTCCAACATTGGCGCTGTCATTGATGCGTAAGAGAGAGAGAGAGAGAGAGAGTGTGTGTGTGTGTGTGAGTGTGTGAGTGTGTGAGTATGTGAGTATGTGTTGTATCCCCCGAACCAGTATCACAAGCATTCAAGAAACGCAATGCATAATATATCCGACAAGGAACAACTTGCTTTCATATTGGAACTGATTACTATATCAGCCAAAAAAGCCTCTCAATTATCCCACCCCCAAACCTCCTTCAACCTCTTCTGCGACTCCGTCGTCGGCCAATAACTCGTCTCCCTAGTCGTACCAACCAGAACCTCCATCAAAGCCCTCTGCTCCCTCAAATCTGTAAACCGATCCCCACAGATATTAACAGCAATACAGAGAGTAGTAAACGCAGGCGGTGACTGTCGATTCGACACCGCAATCCCACAAATCTCAAAGACAGTAGCTCTCAATTTCGCATTCATAACATCCATCGACTCTCGACAGACTGGCCCAACACGGGGTATATGTGGTGAGTAAGCCGTGAGGAGAATATTAAGTAAGCCCATACTCTGAGACGCGACGATGTGGCAATCATCCAGATACCAGATTTTGGGGAAGAGTTGGTCGTTCATTTCGTGGTTTGGTTCTTCGTAGTAAACGGGTGAGAAGGACGGGGGTCGGGATTGGAGCCAGCGGTTGTGGAGGTCGATGAGCTCGTAGTAACGGTCTAGAGGGGCGGGGTGGTCGTCGTAGCAGTATTGTAGGGCGTGGGCGCAGATGATGAGGAGGCGGTTCGTCCAGATGTGGTCTGGGGCTGGGGTCCAGATTAGATAGGGGGTTGTTATGGAGAGGGGGAGACGGATGGGTCGTTGTTGGGAGAAGGCGACATGGAATTCTTGTCGGAAGCCGACCCAGAAGACGGCTTGGCGGAGGCCTGGGGTTGAGAGGGCGAGTTTGGCTTGGGCTTCGACGAAGACGTTGAGGCCTTGGATTGCTGTTTCGGTTGGGAGGTCGATGAAGGGGCCTGTCACGCTTGAAGGTTAGTTTGGGGGGTATGTATGGGTGGTTTTGATTGTGGAGGGAGGGAGGGGAGACGAAGTGTGTACTGTCTAGTTCTTCGTAGAATCGGAGGATTACTACTGTTGCGAGGAGGATTTCGTCCATGAGAGCTTCTGGTTCGCTGGCGAGGGATCTCAGGTCTGTGATGCATTTGTTGTGGTAATATAGTACCGTCTCTTCGTTGATTGCCAAGTCCTGCTGTAGTCCGTACTCTTCGATGACCTGGCCCTGCTTCTCTTTTGGTAAAGTGCTGAAGTGTCTTGCTGATACGGCCAGAATGGCGTTGCGCAGTGGTTCGCTTCCTCGGGCGATCTGAGGAATGGCCTTGACGAAATGGCGCTCTGGATCACAGAGGTCGAACTGTAATATAAAGGTGGCAAGTCAAGAGATGTCTAGCTAGCGGACGTTTGCAGACGGCGTCATGGGCACTCACCCATCTGGCTAGGTACTCGACAAAGTACCGCAGTAGACATGCTTCCTTGGGACCGGTTTGCGGCCAAGGGAGGTGGGGAGTATCCAGAAGGCGTGATGAGAAGGCTCCAAAGGGCGTGGATGGGCTCTCTTCCGAGTTAAACGAGGATAGGGACTGTGCATGGGCGCTGCTGTCTGGAACTTTGGGAGATTGGAATGACGCCTCTGTTGGAGAGGTTTCGCTGAACTTGGGTGTTTCATCAATGTATTGCAATGTACGGTACCCTCGCGACGGTCAGTTGTCGGACAGATGTATTCATATCATGACGGACCTGCTGGTGAAGCATCCGATATGGTATGTCGAAACTTCCTAGGTGCTCTCCGAATACATTCTATTCCGGATCTTTCACATCGCGCACATTTCGGGTTGCCATAGTTGCCTGGTTATATACAATCAACACTTTCCTTACCGCTCTTCAAGGCTGGGAGTAACTAGAGGAGACCGACATTTGACATGATGCTCTGTCCGGCAAATTAGAGAATGTCCAGAACGAGCGGTTGTGGAATCACATACTTCGACAGCTCTCACTGCAAAATGCGTATATATTTCAGCAATTGACAAGGGAAACTACGTAGAATAATACAATTAGAGATACTCACCAGGGGATTTGTCTCGGTGGCATTCTATTAAAAATGTTAAATTGTAGTTCGTGACTGTTCTGGGAGTTCAAACGCCGATATTCATTTCATCTCCGTCGGGTAAGATTCGCCGGTTTACCCCGCATGGGGTTAAGTGCCCTATTAACATTTGCGGATGCTGGACAAGTGGGACTATTCTCATATACAATGACTATGATCGATAATATGATCGATCTGCGTTCCACTGCATGTGATTAAAAACACGGCAGTTAAGGACTTTTGTGCTTTCCCCTTGCAATGCGTCAGGGGATATTAATTATATATCGTTTATGCCCCGCATCGACACCCATGATCTCTACATCCTAGAGTACGCTGTTAATGATAGATTAATGTGACTATAGCAGTAAATCAAAAATAAAAGGAGAAGAAGGGATAAAAAAAAAAAAAATAAAAAAGAGAGATACGGAAATATTAAAGGCACACACACACACACACCACAGAGAGAGAGAGAGAGAGAGAGAGAGAGACAAGGTCAGAAGATACGATCTGCGATCTTGGAGCATAGACCACCACAGACCTCAATCGAGTTAACATGCATGGGTGAGAGATCTCAGGTCGTCATTCGCAGCAGGAACTGAGTTACCGGTGCCCTGCGGGCGAAATTCGACCGAACAAGAGGTATCTGGTTCAACGCTCTGTTGGGCATCCATGCAGTCCCTCGACGAGGCTGACGAGCATTGTATTATACACACATTGTTCCAGACAGATAGATCTTATACATGAATATCTTCACCTTGCAGCTTATGGTCTGGATGTCAAGAACGTATCTGAAGAGGGGGTGGGGTAATTATTCAGTCTGAGGATGGTTGCTGCACTCAGTCTTACAACGCCACTATGTACGTTTTGACTATCGTTCAAGCTGACTCTGGTTTCGTTGGAAACAGGGATTATAATAACGAATGAAAAAAAGGATTCGCAAGGCTTACAGCCGAGCATCGCCGATATAGCTGTGTAGCCTTCTCGTCAGCGAACAAATCGCTGTGAGCCTCATGGTAGAGGAGGACACAAGTCTACCCCTCCTGTAACGGACTACCGGTATGTAACGGTTTTGATAATATGAAGTTGTTCTCTCCTCGTTCAGTTCTACCTCACTATCTAAAGATAACTGCTCAGCATGTGACCTGAAGACATGTGACCCCTCCTCTGGTTGTTCGTTCTCCAGTGATTTCCCTCAAGATGGTGGGGAATCTCGACACAACAGTCGCCATACCCGGGGTGTCTTTTTTTAAGCCCAAGAAACAGGGACCTTCCTCCTCATCTTGCATCAGGTTCAATATTGAGCGAATAACGCCTGGGCTTACCAGAATCGAAGCCACGATCTCATTGGGCAGACGAAGTCTAGGGCAGCGTATCAACGACGGCCACACCTCTCTCAACACGAGGCTCAGTTGCCCTTAGGCAATGACAATAGTGAGAGAAATACAGCGAAACAGAGTCTTTGGCGACTAAAATGGACTCAAAGCATATATGGAGGATGCCAACCACACTGGGTGGGACTAAATTGTTCTTAGTGGGCGATCTACCTAATTCTTGATCGGCATTGACCTTCTCCATGCCATAGTCGAGGAGGCCTCACCTCCGACCGATTTCTCTTTGCCATCATGTCTTCCTTACCGAACGATAGGCGTTTACCGTCTATTCAGGCGCTGCTGCACAGTTGCACTAGGGCCATTATACTAGCTTCCGATGTACAGTTTGAGGACGATTTAAGCACGTCGCAGGATCAAGCTCTCGCTGTACTTATCAACTTGGATCTTGAGATAAAACACCTACTCCGGCAGATTCTGCAACCAATAACACTGTCACCTCGCCTCTTCACGTCTGTCCTCCTGGGTTCAACCTGGGCGCTCGACCTATTTGAGCGGCGGTTGCAGTCATACCGATTATCCAGCCCCGGCAGACAGTATATCTGTGACACGTGGACACGACTCATTGAGACACTACAACAATACACAATGGATCTCCAAATGTTGACTAGCACTTCGGATTCAGACTCGTAAGTCGTCAACGGGTGCATCACTGGTGCCCATTCGTGGCTGACTCTGCTCTACGTAGTGCCGATGTCATTCTTAATGATAATTCCATGCAAACTCTGTTCAACAGCCACAATAATGATGTACAACAGGAGCTGGAGGCTCAAATCCGATTTGAAGGGCAGCAGTGGGATGGGTCCTGTGACACACCAGGCTATCTTGACGTACAGCAGGAGTATCCGCCATCCACCTATGCTACCCCACCAAGCAGTATCACTGATGGGGATATCTACGACGACCTTCCCGCCATACCTGGACCCCCTCTCCAAGCCCCCAGTCTCCCATCCAAGGAGCAACACCATCAAGCCGCTATAGAGCATGGTCGTGAGAAGGAACGTGTGAAGATCTACAAAACTCTGAAAACCGTCTTGCTACCCGAGCGTGAAGCCCCGGAAAAGCGATGGAGCCACCTGGTGCGCGCAATTAAGTTGGACTGTGTTGACGGCGTTAACCTCCTCCTTGATCTGGGTGTGGATGTGAATCAAAAATGCGAGAACGATTTGCCGTTGTGTCTCGCAGCCAGACAAGGGCGTGACAGGATAGTCCAAACCCTCTTAGAACGAGGGGCAGATATTGAGAAGCGAAGTGATTACGGCAGCACCGCGCTCCTGTCTGCGGCTGGAGCTGGCCATGTCTCTACCATCGCCCTTCTCCTGGCCAGAAAGGCAAACACGGAAGCCAGAAGTACTTCCTCTCTCTGTATGGGTTATACACCGTTAATGAGGGCGGTGAAATTTGGCCACATGCGTGCGATTCAAGTGCTTGTCAAGGGAGGTGCGTATATTGCGGCTCAGAGTGACGCAGGGGAGTCGTTGTTGCATGTTGCCCTACAGGACAGCCGTAAAGAGATCATCGATGAAGTGCTTGGGCTGCAGCCTCCCATCGGGATTGCGGACAAGAATGGTAATACGGAGTTGCATGTCGCCGCTACGCAGGGTCTAGTTGACGTATCTAGGCGACTCGTAGGGCAGATGAAGAGTCTTGTACGAACGGCCAACCAAGAACAGGAGACGCCACTACATTGTGCAGTGAAAGCTAGAAGACGCGAACTAGTTAAGCTGCTTCTCAGTGAAGGAGCGTTGGCTGAGTGTCCGGACAAGAATGGGAAAACTCCATTGCATCTCGCTGTGGAAGCAGAGCATCAGGAAATCGTTCGACTACTCCTCAACGCGAATGCGTCCCCATGTATGGGAGACCGGGACGGAAAGACTCCAATCCACTATGCCGTCGACCGGTCCAATAAAGACATTGTCCAGCTACTAGCAGAAAAGATGCCTGAGGATCGGAACGAAGAAACGCCCCTCCACTACGCTGTGAAGTCCTTGAACGTTGAGATTGTGCGTGTGTTACTATTGCACAAGGCGAAAGCTAACTGCAAGGACAGGGCTGGTAGGGTGCCGCTCGAATATATCATGAAACTGCCCCTGTCGAACGAAGAGACTGCGATCCATCTCATTCAGGAGTTCTTACGTTCTCATGAAAAGGGACAGTCGCTCACAAGGGAATATGGGTTTCCTGCAATATCTCAGGCAGCAAGAGAAGGCAAGGCGCGACTCATCCAAGAGTTTTGCCAGCACGATCCGGGTCTCGCCAACGAAATCCCACCTGCCAACTCAGGTTTCGAACCCCCCTTGCATGAGGCTATCAAATGGGGCCACAGTGAATCAATTGAAATGCTCTGCGGCTTTTCGGACATAGACAAGAATATTGTTGATAGTGAAGGGAACACACCACTCCACCAAGCCATAAAAAACTGGCAAGTTAGACCGGGTTTGCTCTCTATGTTAATACGGCACGGAGCAGATAAGGATCGTCCTCATGCGACAATGGGTTTGCCGCCGCTTCATTTCGCCGTTCAATTGCAAAGCCTAAAGAAGGTCCAAGAGCTGTTAAACGCCAAAGCAAATCCTGATGAGCGCATTAAAGGAGAGCAATGCACGTGGTGCAAGAATAACAACAGACCTCCCGGCATGAATTCACGGTGTGTCTTGCAGGCGATCCCTGTTCGAAACCGGACGGACGATTACCCTTCCATTAATCAGGCCCTGTCTCAAGCCATCCTAAGATCGGACCGCCCTAGATCTGTGTCGTCGGATAGTAGCACGAGAAAAAAAAAGAGAAGTACGTACCCACTCGGTTCGCATGTTTACACCCCAGCATAAGAAGCACGTGCATCAATGATGTGAAGTGTAGTATAGTTAATGTTGTGTATGTTTCTATGAATACCAGTTTGTGACATATGGGAGCTAGGGTCATGTTTCTTTTGATAGTTATCTTTAATAACACCATATTTAACTTCTGAAACACCCATAGTTCTTAACTGTCGGTCTCCAAAAGCATGTAGACCTAGAATATAAGATTGAACCACCTCAGGGCGTTCCACACAATGACCATCATACATCGACAGGATATCTCGTTCCACCCTGGCGACGAATCTCATCCATGATTTCCATAACGCGAAGAGTCTCTGACCACGGCATGAGCTCATTTTGCTTTCTACCTGCTAGTACATCCAAAGCGGTATTATCCGCCTCATAGATATACCCACGCCCAATCCTTGGAAAATCATACTTCTTGCCTACCTTCTCCGTCGCATTCTTTTCGTAGATCGTAAATGAAAGAGGCATAGAAGCAGCCGGACCCTCAACATCAATATACCCCTTCGTCCCCTGAATCCGTGCAACATGGGCCGGGTCCCCAGGCATCATCGTCGTAGAGCTAACAATACCCTGTCTACCGGAGGAGAGATACCTCAACAACACACCAGTTGTAACCTCCACCCCATGAAGATGCGTCTGGGTCGCCAATACCTGCGGAAGTTCCGACGCCCCAGGCGACTTAGGATCCAGGGTAAGCATCGCCCACGTGAGGGCATAAACACCCAGATCGAGGAGCGAGCCCGCGCCCAGCGCCGGATCCCTGTACCGCGATGTCGGAGGTAAACTAGGGATATCGACGTCGAGGGCGAAGTCGACAATCGTTCGGAAGACGTCTCCAATCACTTTCTCCTCGTAGAGGAGCCTGCGTAGCTCGTGCACAAGCGGGCGGTGTCGTAGCCACATTGCTTCGTGGACGTATACATTCTTTTCTGCTGCGGCGGCGAATACTTCCCGTGCTTCTGCGGCGTTCAGGGTGAAGGCCTTCTCGCAGAGGATGGGCTTACCGGCGCGGATGGCGTCGAGACAGTTCTTTCTGTGGAATGAGTGCGGGGTGCCGATGTAAACTACGTCTACATTTGGGTCGTTGTAGACTTCTTCGTAGGAGGCGTAGATTGTTGGTGTGCTTTGGGGACAGTATTTTGCTGCGAATTTTTGCCCTTTTTCGAGGGCCGAGGAGCCGATTGCTTGTACGATATGCTTGACTTTGGGGTTTTCTTGGGGTATTACTAGGTCTTCCACGAACCAGGATGAAATCAGACCCGTGGCTAGAGATAATTTTTAGCTAGGTGTTTTGTCTATTGTAGATTGTGGAAAGGGCTTACTGATAATTCCCCACCGGATGGAAGGTAGTTCGGACATGGTTGGTAATTCGTAATGTTACTGTGAGTTTAGAAACTGATAGTTGGGTGTGAGGAAGCTGATTTATAACTTGAGGCCGGAAATTGATTTCCATATGCCGTTCTTATTGGCTTTTCGAACAAGAAATACCACCAATTATATTAGAGACTCCAAGCTATGTATCTAACCCGAGAAGGGAAATCCAAATCCCGTTACATAGAATACATATCAAGTAGCTTTGGTATATGAATGCAGGGAGCATGACACATTAATCTTGAATTAGCATTATTTTGTTCTTCATGTGTCTGTATAGTATTACTGCTAACCTATTGGCATATTGTCCAGGTTAACAAGTTAGGTTTGGTCACATCGGTACCGGATATCCTAAATCAGGTGGTATCTGGCTGGCGTTACACGTTTCCTGTCGTGACCAGCTCTTCAGCTTACTTATTGGTAGTTAAGATATTGAGCTCTAAACATGTTACTCGGGTATGGGTGCTACAAGGGCTCTAGGCAATAGGACACCGACTTGGTGATGATGCAAATGACCACAAAATAGAATAGATGAGATCGTTTTGGCACCACATCAAGTGCCACATTTGAAAGATCGAGATCCCATTGTGCTACGCTCAACCTGGGTTGGATCGGTTATATCCACTGGCGCAGCATAAAGACGCAGATAACTGAAGACTGACAGAATTGGATCGCTCGCGAATCTAAAGCTATGGTGTTTATGAGATAGTCATATGGTCACAAGAGATGTTTCATGATTAGGCTTGTTAATCATTAGGTCAGCGTGTATTCTGGGGACTTTATGCGCATCTCGGGGACTCGGGGAGAAAGCGTTATCTCCGTTAGGGCTTCGCAGAAGGGACTTAAGTCTCTCTACAACCCTAACATCGAACCTACCCTACGACATGCCCGCGGAGAACAAAGTAACAGCCGAGAAGGGCTCTAGTGCTTGTACCTTTTGGTTCTTTTAGGTTTCAACCCATTTTCATTTGCTCGGGAGCCTAGCTGATTGGTATACTGAGAACTGGCTAAAGTTTTATAGGCAGGCATCAGATTACCATTCGCCATGAATTCTATAGACCATGCTTTGGTCGAATTTCCACGGCCTCTCAGCGGCATTCAGGGACTAACGCGCACACCACCTCTGATAAACCTTTTCTGATGCATTGGTATCTCCGTCGTAGCTCTTTTCCTCCCCCGAAATGGAAATGTATGTTGAATGCAGAGGATACTGAAGGATGACAGGCTAGATGAGAGATCTAGGCACCACCATAGCCAATGGCAATGTTAATCGCATCTTGTACAGAACCATATGCCTAGACATGGATGGGGTGTCTATGAAAGAGTTCAGCCGAGGCCAGACTTCCAAAGCAGCCCTTCTATTTGAGCCGTGTGTCCCATAAGCTCGATGAGCAATGGCTGCAATATAAGCGGGCTATTAACAGATACAAAACCGTGAAAACACGAAATATCCCAGCAAGTAGAGAAACTACCCCACAAAGAGCCCTACATCATCTGCGACGGAAAATAACCCTTCAGAACGGCTGTTGAATCTGTATCACCAAGAATGGGGGCTTTCAGAGTTGAAATACTGGAAACTGCGCGCAAGGTAAGATGTGACGGCTCTGGAAATTATGGTCCCCTCTAGAGACAAAAAATTGGACCTGGGAATCGACCAAGCGTGGGGAGAATTTGGGGTTGATTTTAAACCTGCCAATGCAGGGACAACCCATGCGTGAGCACTGCTGGAGAGGAGAAGTCCAGGTCATCAAACTTACGACTTACGACCTGTGATAATAGATTTTTGGAAAAATATTGAATTAATAGAAGTTGTTGAAATACTTCACTTGATAGGTGCTAGTACCAGACTACAGTCAATCGGAGATACACATTACTATCGCGCGCAGCCTTCACTACCCTTTATCTAGCCAGAAGCGCGGCAGCACGAATCATCATCGGATGCTGTGGACAGTCGACAGTAGCACGAAGCGGTGATAGGAACATCTGCCTTGAGCAGGGCAGCATCACGCCGGGTACGGGTGAGCAGAGCTTCGTAGGCCTTCCCTGAACGTACAAAGCATTCATAAAGCCCATGCAAGCCCCAGACATTGTTGAGTCGCCCACGCCGGCGCGGCAATGTATCAGAAAGACCAAGGTCCTCTCTATAAACAACCTCTGCCTCTGCGACATAATTCTGTTCGAGCAACAGAGCCCCAAGGGCGTGGCGCACCGGCTGCATCCAAGGGGGTGTATCAGTATAGGGTAACGAATCCTCCAGCTGTACAGCTCTTCTTAGGCTAGAGAATGCTAGGTCATAGTTCCCCTTGCGATATTCAAGCTCCCCCTTTAACATGGCCGACGCAATACGCAAAACATCAACTTCTTTGCTAGGCAGACTATTCAGACGGGTTACTGGAACTGCAGCCCGTGCAGCTTCAAATTGGACTAGTGCTTCTTCAGCGTCATCAATACGGCCTAGAACGCCTAATGCGATTCCACGGGCATAGAGAAGCATGGCTGTAGTGGAACAGAAAAGTTTAGGGTCTGATGGGAGTTCCAACTGCAGGATATCGTTCCAGCGGCCGAATCGGACCAGTACATGCGCTAAAGCACCAAGGTAACTCTCTGCCCAGTCGGCCATGGGAGGAGTTGACACAGAAAGAACCTCGGGAGTAAGAATGCTCCACAGATGCTTAGCAGTGGACAAAGCCTCAGCTTGGTGTCCAAGCATAATGGCTGCATATATCTTGGCGTAAACATTGTGTGCCCTATACATTATATAGAAGACAGAGCTTGGCTCATTATTGGAGAAATATCGGTTATCTGCCACCATGGCATCGTGATTTGAATGCATGGCTCGGTAATAATCACCACAAGCGATATCGATGTGGGTTGCCATATGCATCAGGTGGGAGCCATCGGAGACAAGGTGCCGCAGAGTGTTTGCGGCGGGTAAGGCCAGCTCGGGAAATGGGGACATTTCCATCAAGTGGATATACATGTGGCAGAAGGCAGGATGGTCTTTGCCATCTTCCTTGGCCATAGCGGATTCGAGGAGGGCGCGAGCCTCAAGTGTAGAGTTGCTGGTTGGTTTCCCTGTATCTAGGTCCCACAGGTCTCGGGCTCTAGTGCATACTAGTGCTTCGGCAAATAATGCCACAACATCTAGGTCGTCACTGTATGATTCATACACCGATCTCATTGCATTGGCGTAGGCGTGGTCTAGCGGTGCCAAGTCATCGGGGATCTCGTGCGATGGAAACCGTGCCGAAAGAGCATCGCACAAGGCGTGTTCCACAGGAGCAGAGTCTCTGGCTAGTTGCAACGCTCGAGATAGAGCTGCTTTTGCTTTGGGTATAGTTTGTTCCAGGTCCAGCCGATCAAATCGCGACCAGGCCTTGTTGTAATTAGGGCCCAATGCGTAGGCTATTCCCCACCAGGGCATTGCACAATATGGGTCGCATACTGTTGCTCTTTCAAAGCAACGCACCGCTTCTTCGTGATTGAAGGCGTAAGACCATAGAAGCCCTCGGTTGAACCATAGCTGGGCGTCCGGCGACCCGGTCCTTATCTGTCGAGAATGTGTACCTAGGTCATAGTACTCTTCTGAACGAGTGATCTGGGTTGGGTCCATTGTGTTCACAACCCTTTTTGACTGCATATACCAATAGTAAGCCGTCAATGAACGAGGGACTTTCCTTAGTGAAGTCCATTCAGGGTTGTAGACATAGCACTTAGTATATACCTGCGATCCACATATTTGTAATCTGGCCCGGTGGGCATTCGGGATCCAATGACTCGAGGTATTTTTGGCGTTAAATCACAAGAGATCCCAGTGGGACCATAAGTGGGGGAACCCCCAATGAAATTATCAATTGAGGTCACCTACTGGTTTCCTCGTGTGGATGTGGTTCGCCAACAAGTTAATGATCCCCACACTGTCGCCGACACCAAGATAGGGACGCCGAAGTCAATCTCGAAATACCGTCGAGGCTATAAGTACTACAACTTTCAGTCATTGGACAAGGCCTTCGCGATTTCTATCCACGTTGCACTCCCCCCCCCCCAACCCCCATATAACAAGGTCAAGGAATTATAATACACTGCTAACATTATGGAAGACCCAGTGATGAAACAGTCCGAAAAGCCATGACGATCCTTAAAATAGGTGATGAAGAAGTTTCGGTCAAGTTTCAGGGCATGCATCTGAATCACTGTGACCTTTTGGTTTCTCAGGCGATATTCTGCATACATGTGTATACATAGTATGACATTTGGCAGATCCAAAGAAGTATTATGTCCATTGAGAGCGAAGCTTTGCTATATACAATAGTGGTAATATAATGGTGCTATGGAACTTAGGTAATGGAAAGATTCCACTACTCGACTTTTGCAATATCCTAATATAATATCTATAGTTATCTATTCCAACATATGTCCCTATATTCATGTTTCTCTAGTATATTAAAAACACCCTTGAACCTGTCAAACACCAGCCCTACATTCAAGTCAAGTGTCGGGTGAGTGTTCAGCTAAGCCGTCGTCCAACATGGCCAAATGAGGATCCTGCCAAAGCTCAGGTAGGAAGCTAAGCTGCATCCCCCACGAGTATAGCTGAGGGTTTGGGGACCCGTTTGAACCCGATGCAGGTGTTGGTGTACCTGCATCCATTGCGTCACCATGGCTAGAATATGGAAAATTCGAGATATGCCCATTGTCCTCCGTTGTAGTTAAGGTTCCAGCGGAACTTTCTTGACCGGTGCTTTGTGAAGCAGCAGTTGTATTGTTAACAGCCCGAAGCGCCACTTGGTAATACAGACGAGCGATGTGATAAGGAACGGCACTTTCGTAGTTTGGATCGTGCTTTTCGAAGAATCTGATCACCGTGTCCAGAAGAGCTAAATCCTCACGAGCTTGCGGGGTAGTTTTGTTTTCCAAGATGTTGATAAGCAGGATATCAACGTTCCATGCGATGTGATATACCAGGTATCTGTTAGGCCGATTAGTAATATTCTTCTTGCGGGTATTTTGTGCAAGACCGTGACCACATACATAGTGAACGGGTGGCCTTGGTCATGATAATTCAGTAACGAGATCGAAGCCCGCGCGGCGCTGACGCACAAGGCAACACTAGAGATGACCAAGTCACTCTCTTCGTATTGATGCCAAAGAGGGACAGCCTTGCTGAAAACTACGGAATGAATAGATATAAGTAGTTGATAGTACGAGAAATGGAGTACTGTTAAGGACATCAGACGCATATCATCCAAGCCAGCTAGAGGAGTCTGAGGTCGAGCCATGTCGGGGATGTTCTGTCTCCAATTCTGTAACTCTTCGTCGAGCTCCATCACTCCGGCATATAACTGTTCCGGAGATTGTGCAGAAGCCCGCGGCGAGCGAAGCCTGTCGTAGACTTTGTTTTGGATATTCGCCAGGATGACCTGCTCTCGGAGCCAGTTTAACGTGGAGCCATCGTCAAACCTAAGCGTATTACGACCATCTTCTGGGTCCTCGTCTGGCAGACAGGAGAGTAGGTCGCGTGTAAGTGAGGGCGGTTTTGAATGGTACATGGCCAGGTCTTGCTCGAGTATAAAGGCATGATAGAGCAATCTTTTTTCGTGTAGCGCTGCGGAGCTATCTTGAGTGGGTCCAGTACGATGGTAGCCGGCCATGAGAATTGACTGGACGGCAGCTCCGAGGATGGCGGCTGAAGGATGGCTTCTTGAGGTGTATACAAGGTACATGGCCTAGGGATAATTAGCAAGGAGACTTTTGTTGTAAGAATCAAGGTCAGGACCATAAAAAGCATTGTCGCAATGCTCGCCTTATTGGGGCTCTGCATCATCATCACAGGGAGGATACTGAAACAATTTTCGAAGCACTTTTCCGCTTCATCGGGTCGCATATTGTCAAATTTGCGTAGCGAATGAGCTAAAACAATATTGAGTGCTGCATACGATGTGGCATCCAAGAAGGATTGGCCATCGAGATGCCTTTGGAGTATTTCAGCCAAGTAGCCGTCCTCGAAAAGATGGAGAGCGCTATTAAAAGTGGCAGTAAAGTCTGATGTGTATGAGATTTTTGAACAACAATATACATGCATAGAGGCCATTACCTTTGAAGCATGCGCTGATCGTATCATTAGGGGGTAAAGGATGATTGACTCGCCCTTCAAAATTACCTAATGGCACTTTCCTTGGAATCTTCAGACCGGATAGTAGGGAACTAAAGCTCTCATCGCCTACCAGTGCATTTATCCAGCGGATCCCTTCGGGAGAGAGGATAGAGCATGATCCTGTTGAATGGTGTTTTTGAATTAGCTATGATCGGTGTACCTTGAGCCTCTCCTATAGTGCCCTAGTTACCTATACACAATCTCTCCCCCTTCCTATCCATCACGTCAAGAGATATTGCCTTATCCTCGTGTGAGCAGAGGTTTATTGTTAGCGGACTTTGGGTGGGGCCCGTCGAGAGCTCCGTAGTTTGCCGAGTAGAAGTGGATTGCCCTGTCATGTTATGGAGATATTCACGTCTCATTTGACTAGTAGGCAGATGCATGGATTCCGAAATCAAACGCTCCATATTCTCCAATCGCTGAGTCAGAGCTCGATAGGACCTATGCCGCACGATGAGCACAAGAGAGCCAATTTGTTAGGTATGATTGCAGTGCATGAGTGGTACATTCTATGACTTGGGGGACGCTGCCTTATACTACTGTACTGGCAGCTGTCCCCTCGTTCTTTACATCGTGCGCAGGACGGGCGATTCCCGTCGCATCTAACCTAGAACAATCAAGGTTAGGGCGATACGGTCGAAATCCCGAAGGCAGAATGGTCTACCTTGCGCGTACGGCATGGGATGCAGGCCCATCGTGACTTGGTTTCTCTATTGGAGTTCGAGTTCGAGTTCTCCATTGTGGGCTGGTCTAACAATTGTGTTGTTGGCTGGAAGAAAAGATTGACATGAAATTCCGATATAAATTTGGTTTAGAATCGACACCAGATCATCTGACCGCCCCACTTTTTCTCCAGGCAGCCCGTAGGCACGCCATGTTAATATGTTATTTACAACGATATCAGTAGTTGATCCATGTATACTAAATCGACATATTTCCCTGGATCCCAGGCTCGTATATTCTGGTGGTCTCTGTAGAAAGCTTTAGTATCATTCTTTTCGATGATTTACGCCAAATTAGTAGAGCTCTAACACTCCAGTAAGAATTATATATTTTCCACATATTTCGATTCATATTGCCTTTATGTGGCTGCCTCGTTCTTCTTCCCCCCTTTCTGTACGGGTTTAAGTTTCTCGCGCGACAGGCACCTTGATTTATGTACTAGCAGTGAAAGTAGGAATGGAATTGAATGGAGAATACCTGATGTATTGGGTAGAAAAGTTATGGGTGGCCACTTCGGACTTGAGCGGACAAGAACTCGGGACGGCGGTGGCTGTCGCCGCGGATCATGACCTATACATGCCACTGCTAGTCAAGATCTATGCGCTGGAAGCGCCCCATTTTTGTCTGGTATACAGGGAACGATTGCCGAGGCACGGGGAGAAATGCTCATAGTAGGATCTATAGTGGTTCTTATTTACTTCGTAATTGCCAATATAAAGCCAAATACCTGGCTGGACAAATCAACTATGCTTGAGGTCAGCACCCATTTATAGCCTTGATGATGCACCATGGTGCTCATTGTACTTTTAGCTTGTTTTGTGTCTCTACACGAAACATTCGTCTTCCTAGTTGTGCGACTAGAGATGTATTGCCATGCTGTATAGCATTCATATGTCCGTTTTCTTTTCCTTATCACAGTCCTGTCCAATGTTGATGTGAACGATTATATCTTATTTGAAGTGTGAAAGTGGCGTATTGTAACACGGGGGCACCCAGATTGAAACAGAATTAGGGTTTGCGTTGAACAGGTGCATATGAGCGGGCCGAATGCCGAGGATGCCAATAGTAGGAGGCATTTTACAGCTCGGAGGAAAGTCCGGTAGTATTATCAGCTCCGAATACTGATCTACGCATGGTATGTCACTATTCATTCCCACCATCAAATAAGGCCCATTTGACGGTGAATCGTCTGATCACTCGCAAATAGACCCGAAGTACAACTGGGTCACCACTTGACACCCATTCTAGCTTTTCCTGGACGGTGAAGACTTGCCTGGTTTACAGGCAGTGTATACATAAAAACGCCTTATAGATTTTGACCCGCTTGGGTGAAGGGAGATTGACCGACGCATCGCGAAGCGCCATGATGCTCAATAGCTGGCCATCCTCTAGAAGGCCACATCGTAGACTGGCAGCGTGATTTATTGGATCTTTTTCCATGTTTACGTCTAGAGTAAGCTCCGATGAAACGGAACTGCTTTACACGTACTAAATTTCTCAGACTCTCGGCAGAATACCGTCGCCCAGCCTTTCGGCTCTATGTCCGTGATTGGTAGTTACCTTCGGAAATACATCAGTAGGGTGCCCCATTTCCCCAGATATGAGTGAACGTAGACCTCTCCTGGATGGAGCCCCTAAGCTGCCGAGTCTGTGTGGAAAAGAACGCGGGTATTCTAGCCAACAATGGCATCACAGACGAACTCCAGGTGGGTGGAGACGCTATACAATGTAATTGTGGGATTGCCTTCTGCCATGAGAACATTGTACCCCGGTTTTTTTCCCCGGTAATACGGGGCAGCCTGCTGTCTCAGCGAGCCATTTTCTTGCGGTACTATTACCTATATAAGTCCGTCCCTTATGGATGAGCTCGCCCTCAGTGCTTGTGTACACTAACACTTTCAACGCTGCCGAATAGTTGGACCCGTCGTTCACGAAATGGTGTCCTCCAAGAAACCCTTCTTTGGTCTGACCGGGGGATGGCTGACCTTTTGGCTGACAGTGAGTTGTGACTTTTCTCACGCTTAACCTCAGTCAGGAACAGACTATAACAAGGGTGAAACTACAGGTCGCTTGTGGTGTGGATATGACGCTGTTCGGATACGATCAGGGTGTCTTTAGTATGCTGCTCCCTCTTGATGATTACAGTAAATCTGACCACCTTTTCGCAGGTGGCGTGGTCGTGACGCAAGACTTCCTAGAGATCCATGATCTGGTCGGCCCCACGAAGACGAAAACACTTTCAACGGTGACTGCCATTTATGACGTTGGTTGCTGTCTCGGTGCCATTCTCGCGTTTACGATCGGCGACAGCCAGGGCCGCAAGAAATGTATCCTCTTGGGCACTGCCATTATAGCCATAGGCACCATATTGCAGGCATCATCATACAGTTTGGCCCAGATGTTCGTCGGACGGGTTGTGCTAGGGTGAATCTATCTGACTTTGGACCAGATTTCGGAGCGGGAGAGGCTAATCATATGTACAGCATCGGCAATGGTATGAACACAGCTACGGCACCCATCTGGCAAACTGAAACTGCACAGGCGGAATGGAGAGGAAAGCTGGTCATATTTGAGTTGGGGCTGAATGTCGGTGGGTACTGTATCGTCAACTGGATCAATTACGGTCTATCCTTCCACGAGGGACCCATCGCGTGGCGGTTGCCCATCGCTTTGCAGTTTGTCCTTATTATTACGTTGTTCCTCATTGTTCCATGGCTTCCTGAATCACCAAGGTAGGCTCATAACGCCTCGCTTAGAGAGTGGCGAATTAATCTGATATACATCCAGATGGCTTATATCACGAGATCGCCATGATGAAGCGTCGGAAGTGCTTGCTTGTATAGAAGGAATGTCTATCAATGACCCCTATATTACGACGCAGCACAATGAAATCAAATTTAGCATCCAGTACGAGCGCGATAACGCCGTCCGTTGGCGAGACCTCTTGCTCCGTCGTCAGTCCGACGGCACCAAAACCCTTCGCCGGTTGCTCCTAGGCGCCGGCACACAAGCCATCCAACAGCTTCAAGGTGTGTTTTTATTTCGAACAATGAGCGCCGTTTGTACTGGCATCTCAGCTAATCAACTGTGGGGTGCTAAAGGGATAAATATCATGAGTTATTATTTGCCGACGGTGTTGATGAACTCAGTCGGACTCTCGAATAGCCTTGCTCGACTATTGACGGCCTGCAACGCAACATCATACTTTATCTTTTCATGCCTGGCAGTCACAGTGGTCGAAAGACTTGGCCGCCGAGGCCTAATGATGCTCTCTGGTTTTGGTCAGTTCGTTTGCTTCCTAGTGATCACCATCCTTCTTCGTTTTGCAGAGATTGATAAGGCATACGCGACTGCGTCCGTTGTCTTCTTCTTTCTGTACCATATAGCATTTGGCATGGGAATGCTCGGCGTGCCATGGTTGTATCCAACCGAAATCAACTCCTTACCCATGAGGACTAAAGGAGCAGCGGTTGCAACAGCGACAAATTGGTATGCCATGTCAGACAGAATTACTAGGACGTGCTTCGAACTAACGTGATAATTTAAAAGGATCACTAATTTTGCCATTGTTGAGATTACACCTATTGGGATCCAAAACATTGGATGGAAATTCTGGATCGTGTGGACCGTGCTTAATGCAGTCTTCCTACCAATTATATACTTTCTATATCCGGAGACAGGTTAGTTGACAGAAAATAGCTGCCCAATTCATGGACTAGATGCTAACCGTGCTGCAGCAAACCGAACGTTGGAAGACGTGGATGCCTACTATCGGTCCAACCCGCCATTGATCGTAGCCGGTGATCCAGATGCCACATCTACAAAGCGTCCCCTCAGGTTCATCCAGCATGAAGACAATGAAGTCCAGAGGAGGGCGAAACAAACCGAGTCTCTGGCCTCGAAGGGCGACGAGTTCGCCAGTGCGGAGCATGTAGGTTGAGTTATATTCCTCCTGACAAAGAAAATGTCCCATCCGTTGACGATGTGATCCATTTACGACTGGAGAACTACGACTACCTACAAGGATCTCTATAGGCGACTCAAATCTATTTTGTATTCTAGTTCCTTGTTCTCATTTCTGTCTTTTTTCTTTATTTGTGAGTGCACTGTGCACATGTATAGTCGCCTCGGAGATATCTCCGAGACCGAGAAACCCTGCTTTGTAATAGAAGTCACTACATAACCCACACGGGCCGCCGGAGTAAATATCCGACAGAACCCCATCAGGCGTCTAAGGTCTGGACTAAACTAGAGTTGTTTACAAGTCACAGAAGATAGAATTTCTACATAAAATTAACTAGCTCTGGAACAGCAAAAGACTACGTAACGCAGGTCCAATAACATTGCTCCAGTACTACCAACCAATCAATTAGAGGGCAATAGCTGTCTTCGTACCTTGCGCAACACCTTGAAGCAGCCAGACTGCAGCCAAGGGCCCAATCAGAAGAAGTAAATGAGTGACGGAACTCTCCATTCCACTTTCGAAGAGATGCGCTCTTCTCTAAGCGAGGTTCGCCCGGAAGAATCGGGTGAGCTTATCGAATGGAATGACGCCCACACATAATAATGCCGGTAAAGAGCTTGAAGGACTGCCCGGAAAATGTCTTTCAATTCAACTGTGACACATCAAGGTAGTCACTCAGGTATGTGCCACGCTTGATCCCAGTAGCGAAGGTCCAGAACGCATTCTTGAACTCTTCCTCGTGGCACCAAATGAGTATGTCTACACTCTGGGTTAAGACAGGTCACTTCCTAATTAAGCATTTACGTATAGAGCCTACCTGTACCCCAAAGAAGTCCTCCAGGCCCCCTGCATGGTCACAGTGAAGATGGCTCAAGGCCTGTGCTTTAACATCGCCGATCTCCCCAGCGCCGGTGGCCTTGACCGCCTCGGGCAGACCGTGGGTTGACTTGTTCCAGATTCTCGTCGCACACTACATGGCCCTTGTGCCCCAGCTCCCGATTATATCCTCGCAATCCAGTCGAAAAGAATCAAACCAAATTTCGGGATGGAATATCAAGGCTGCAATCATTATCAAGTCGCGTCGCTCGTGTGGCTGCGGTAGTAGGTGGGCTGGGAATTGATTTACTCCCATTAGCAGGTTCGCAGCATCAAGGTCCAAGATTCCCAGATTCAAAAGCTAGAGTGAGATAGAACAGTTACTTCTTGCTATGCGGCAGGTAACGTTGACGGTAAACTATGTCTGGGCGCCTACTTACCCATGGTTTGGCGCCCGTTGGCAACAGCGACATTGCAGCGCTGTCCGCAGGGAAGATGGCCGCGTGGATGCTCCCCTAACATGGGAGACTAAGCTGAACCTACTTGTAGGAGAAATATTGGGGACTGCAATAGCGAATCAAGCCACTACTGATAATGTAGGTGTAAGTCACGTAGGAAGAGGAGTAAAATACTAATACCCATGTGGGACCCCGAATATAACCCACTTGCATTAGCGCCAACCGCAGTGGATCTGGTCTGAACGAGCCATCCTTTGGGGGTGCCAGTGGTGCACGGGCTCAACACTCTCTGAGCGTCCCCTAAGTACTCAGTACACTCCAAGACCGATCACTGAGCAAAAGTTTCTACACAAGAACCGTTCACAAATCTCAGCTGTGACCGCTCCGAGCCAAGCAATTATGAATAAGTACAGATTGATTCAGGGCGGTATACGAATATGCTGAAATGAGCATAGCTGTAGACCATAAAGTTACTAATGCATGGCTGCCGACTGGTAGTCATTGACACACTATTCTATCACGTAACGAATGTGTCTGTGTACGATGATACGAAGCTTCATTCCTCCTGGCAGTAAAATATATAAATAACTTCGTATAACATTCAGTATATTGGCTTACATCATCTTAAAGAATGTTGGGTTATGGGAATCACAGGAATGTGGGTGGGAGCTAATGGCTGTTTCAGTACCATCCAATGCCTGTGCCTTGTACAGTTGGATATAAAGGCATATTGCAAATTCTAGCAAGGTGGTAAAACATACGATTGTAGTACCACACCGGGTTCCGTTCTTCGCTTCTCCACGTGCAGCACAGGGCAACAAGCTAACCCCCTTTGCTCGCAAAACTAAAACTTTTTATTATGCTTTAGGAGCGTAGTGCTTTAAACTCAAGACCAAACTTTTCAGCGATTTAAGCGATTGACCGCCCAAAATGCCCAGAACCGTCGTGTTTGAATCGACGAACTGGAATGCGAGAGAAAATGGAATTTCAGGCGCCCTGCCAAGCTTTAAGCCCTGACCCTAGCCGGCCTAAAGGGATAACGACGATTTCCATCGAACTCGGAGCATCATTTTGTTAGGTCCTGTGTCAAAGCTATAGGTAGGATCACTGTTTTCGGTTGAATCAATATTCTTTCCCATAGGGCTGAGTGAGCACTGGCTGGCTAGTTACTAGGCTCGGGAACTAACTTATAACCCCCTTTGATCATCATAATGTTAGTCAATATTCCGGGGTACACCGCCACTATCCGTCTCACGAACCCTCTTGCGGAGAAGGCGTTCTGATAGGTGGTTAAGCTTACCTTGGACGCCTTATAAAGGCGTCCGAGGCCCCTTGCAGCAATAGAGCAATACTATACTGCGACAAGCAAATTCTAAGCTGCCTGCGTTGTTTCTATTGGACTTACGATTGGTGTGTTCGCACCCCTAGCTCAAGGAAACGCATCTGGGAGGCCTGACAGATATGCCTATGTCTCTCTATGTATCTCTGATAGGTTATCGCTATGTCATGGCGGACACGAGTATAGCGAACATTGATGAATGCTACAGCAGCTCAAGTATATAAACCCCCATTCTTCCGCTGCTCTACATCTACACAACTCATCAGCTCAAGATACTTTAGCAAAGCAAGCCTCGTCTTCCACTTTGAACTCTTTCAAGCAATCCAACTTCAAGAATCCCCCCCCCCCCCCCCACCTCTTTTCAAGATGCATTTCTCCCTTGCTTCCGCCGTCACCATCATGGCTGCTCTCTCTACCAGCGGATCCGCCTTTGTAATCGACACCTTCAGTGGTACCAACTGCGACAAATCCGTCCAAAAAGGCGTCAACACCTGGGACAACACCTGTGCGACGTGGCCCAAAGGTTTTAAGTCTTTCAAGATCACAACCTGGGGCGGTAAGGGTCAGTACGGATACTTCTTCGCGCCCAATAACTGCGGCAGCCTTCCTGGGGCCATTAAAGGAGGCTATGTGGATTCCACAACAAAGACTTTCAAGCTTGGACAATGCTATAACTTCAATGGCGCATCTGCCAATGCAATTGCTTCGTACTCTGGTTGATAAGTATGCGAATTCAACAAGGTAAGCAAGCCCTTATGTCACGATGGTTGAAGAGAAGCTAACTGTATCTTAGGAGTCTAGTGGTATTGTGAATTGCTGCAGGAGGAAACACGGAAAGAAGGATTCATTCTTTTTGAACAGGATTCGCAAGAGACTCTCATTCACGTTTTCTTTTACAGTCTAGTATGTTGGACGTTGTTCCATCCTGAATTGGTTGATATAGGCAATCCAAATCTTGCTGTTTCTCACATACACTTTGGTGATTTGACATTCTAGAATAATAGTTCCATTAAGCCTTCTTGTAGTAGCGTATGGTTATCATGCTGATAAGTTAGGTAATCTATAGGTTATCCATATAGGTTAGGATCTGAGTCCAGATCTTGGATCTATGACGGGTTCTGCCAAAATCTACTATTTATATTGCTAGGAAATACAGGTATCGGGAGTAAGGATATTATGCGCTAGATCTATCCAGGCATCATCTCCAACAGGGTAATTCAATCTCACTCGACTAAAATACCAATGGTACTAAAGTCGTGCCTTGTACACATTATCCTCAATAGGATATATGGCGTCGTTGGTAGCCTTGGCTGACGCCTTCATCAATTCTGCAGACCACAGCCTGACCACGTTTGTAAGCCGATCTCTGTAAGTATCTGGAATTTGCAAACTGGAGGCCCGAACTCTGTCTAAGAGCTCGGCTTTTTCAGTTTCCCCCAGAGTTCCGTTGATAGCATTCCGAAACTTGTCTTTCTCCTCGTCATTCCAATCCGACTGCGTAACCACTTCTAAAAGATTAGTTTTATCATCGATAAGCCTGTCGTCAACATCTGTCAACGTCTGGTTGCCGATCTTGGCCGATGCCTTGATCAATTCTGCAGACCACGAATTGACCACGTTTTTAAGCCGATCTTTACAGGATTCTGGAACACCTGAAGCCTGAATTTTGTCTAAGAGCTCAGATTTTTCATTTGCTCCCAGGGTTCCCTTGATTGCATTAGAGAATTTCTCCTTTTTAATGTCAGACCAATCTGTCTGCATGCCAACCACTTGTAAAAGACCAGTTTTATCTTTATCATCGAGAAGCGTCTCGACAATATGGACCGCGCACTGAGCGGTTCCAACGCCTATTGTCCACCCAGACCCTCCATGTCCATAGTTATGGACGAGAGGAAATCCACAGTCCTCGTCAGCCCTGACCTTGACGTTCTTCTTGGTAAATGGCCGCAAGCCCTGGGCGAAAGGGAAGTGGTTCACAAATCCTGCATGATTCAAACTGGGCATAAAGTCTCCTGCCCGATCCCACATCTGCTGGACCTCAGGCGATTCAGGAGTCAAGTTCATATTCTCGTTATGTGGTTGGATAATGGAACCCACGTAGAGGATATCGTCGTTCCGAGGTACAATAAACACAGTCTTGGAAGGGAGCCCATCGGGCCCGATTTGTGCAGGAACCAGGTAGGCGTCATTTAAGTGCCGGAACTTGCTGTGGCGTGTATTTTCAACGCGACGGACGGCGCCACGAACAGGGTAAACATCCTCATCGTTGACTAGCTCTCTTGCACCGAGACCTGTGGCATTGACAATCGCATCCGCTTTGTAGTCCGTCAGCAACCTTTGGCCAGTTTCCCTTAGATCTTTCACCTCTCGGGTCTCGAGTGTTGCCCCCTTTCGCTGCACAAGGGCCATCAGATAGGCCAAGGCTTTGTCGGTATTGATAATCGGAGCTGTATGGGTGTAACCGCTTTGAAAATGGTTTCCACCGGAACTCAGATTGATAATTGACTTGTCGAACCTTTGTGCGATTGCTTCTTTGTCCGGATACACTTCAACACCACCAATCCGTGTTTTGACGGCGGCATATTTGTTATAGTGTTCATGTCTCGGCGATTTCTTGCTGCACGAAGTGATGGCATCGTCATAGAAGAATTGATGAAGTTTGGCGACGGAGAGGCCCAACGAGGAGCCTCCTTTCTCGTGCTCGTTAGAAACTTCAGCATATTTCATATAGAAATTGTAGCTTTGCATCGCCCATTCTCGATAATGTTCCACGGTAGCCCAGCCAGCACCTGGGGTTTCGATTTCAGTTAAGCCACACCCCCCGGGGGGCATCTCCCACAAAGCCCCTGCAATTTGAGATGTAATACGGGGCTCGCTGAAGTCCCAAGTGCGTGCCCATTCTTTGGCAAGAATTGTCACTCGGATGCCCTTGTCCAGCAGCATCCATGCGACTAACAATCCACTGACACCGCCGCCGACGATTAGAACGTGCCGGCTGTCGGCGTTGAGATCTTTCAGCGGAGCATCGCTTGTCGACACCTCGAAAGGACTTGCCCCTTGAGTGTATCGGCTGGGGTGTACCACCACTCTGTGTACCGTTGACATGGTGCTTAGATTGAGGAAAGGTAAATGAGTTTGGTGGTAGAGCTGGAAGCTGATTACTTTGGGATGTTCAACACTTCAAGTTGATCGGGATGGAATAGTGGATTACAGCAGATAACTTCGAAGCATTTATAGTCTGATATCAACTGGCACTTTATACCATAATACGCTCTATAGTATTGCCTCAGTTAGACACGAATGTTCATTTTGCTATGAGGGATATTCATCCAGCCTCGCATGTCTGAAACGCTTCCAATGAAAATGCTTTTCTGGTCAACCCTCCTCCGTTTACAACAGCAAGCGCCAAATCATATGCGACGAAGCTTCCACATGTAGCTCTTAAAAAGGCATCCGATGACCAGCTCGTGTCCTCATGAGCACCTGAAGTCCAATGCGCCTTCCAGAGTGGTGAAAAGCCTCTTCTGCAAAGTAGAATTGCGCTATACGATGCTTTTCCAAGTATCTTGACATCCACCACATTTACACACTCCAAATGCATGATGCAGGAGGTCACAACACTCATGGGCCAAGCATGTAAGACGAGGGAAAACCGGATGTACACTCTTTGCTTAAGCAAGGCTACTAGGCAGCCCAGAGTATGTCGATCAGAGGTCTGTGCTATTGAGGCTCTCCTTCCCATTATGGACATGATTGTCAATCACCATACCCCAAATCAAAAGAGGAATAACGACTTGCTTTCAACTCGGAGCGCTTCAAATTTTGGAATTAGTGCAGGACCAGGCTGAAGATCACAGAGTATCAATCACATGGCCTTTCGAAACAAATAGGGACCATAATAATAGGTAGATCACAGCTGCTATTATTGATAGGTTCTACAACGTGTTCAAGCCCACATAACTTTAGGTTGACGGTCCACCCCGCCCGCACCAGCAAGCTCCAGGGCCGTATATGCAAGTATATACATACATGTTGGCTATACATAGTATGTCGCTGAGATCGTCAGGTCATCTCAAACCATTCCCTTCCTCTTTTTGCACCATTACGCATACAAGCAGACCTCCTCATCAACTACCATAATGCAAAACGGGTGTAGTGAAAATACAATACGCTGGCGGGTCCTATTGCAGTACTGTGTACATCGCATATACTATTTTGCTAGCTAGGCATCGCTGAACTCTACCGTTTATTCGTCTTGTTTGTGTAGATGTCGATGTACGCTGATTGTGGGAGGCTAACTTATTTTCAGCGGCAATAAAACAACTAGGGTCCTTTCTCGCCTGTTGTCCCTGCTTGGTGGTGTATCTTCTCATTCAATTCAGACTATCAGGAATGGGGTCCACAGTACGCTAGTCGCTTGGTAACGTATACACCACTATCCTTGGGAACTGTTGTAGTACATTGAACGAGTACGCGTGATAGATATGCTTTTGTGATTCGGGCCTATAGGGAGGATGTGATGTGATGAAACCTATCATACACCTGCATTGTAAAGACTACATGACAGGTGATCTCAATTATGCACTTTATACAGGAAAAAAAAAAAAGTCACTGCATCACGACTACTTTGGTAAAGTCCTGTCAGTAGAGTTTGAAGAGTACCGATAATGGCCCGGGAGTAATGGCGCTAACACCCGGGAGGGAGTATTTTGCGAACCGGAATCCATTCTATCTGAGGCTTTGCAATGCAGTACCTTTTGGATCAATATCCCTACTGCCAAGACCAAAAGTGAGGCTCTAGCGGTGGACGTAGTTTGAGTACTAATAAACCCAATACCCTTTCACAAAGCGTCAGTATCACTCTAATTGGATCTGGTAAGCACGATGATCAGTCCCGTGACTGGGTCATGTTCGGTGACTGGGTAGCATCTGCCGGAAACTAGTGAAGATCACCATGCACGAGCACAAGTGAGCTGTTCTGCTGGCATCGTTACAGATGTGTAGATAATTTCACATATTTTAAACTAGTATCTTTGTCATATCCTGTTCTGTGACTACTAAAGCTGTGGCAGGGTCAACAGTAACCTTTCTCAAATTATCCCTGACTCCAAGATACTAGGCTCCAAACGAGGTTCGCTGTTGCCCCGATCTGCCCCGCACAGAGTGCAACATCGATTGTCGTTGCATGACTCGCTCGCGATTGAAGGAGAGCCTATCAGGTTCTTCTAACGAGATAGCCTTCAGAGCTAGTCGTTCATCTTTGTCCGTGGCAAACGAAGCTAGTTATATGACTGGTTCAAACAGTTGCTTTCTATATGCGTATTATTGATTTATTTATGTAGATTTAGATTTTCAAATTTAGCCAAATTTCCGGGTTGTAGATATCCAGCATTTTTTGATATTAAAGAATCCCTGGGTCGAATCTGTGTGTACACTTGTCACTTCTCTTTGGCTCCTCATTAAGCTATTATTGACATATACCAAACCCAAAGCAACTTGGGACCTTTAGAGGACATCCTCTTCTCCTCGAGACATACTCTCCACATGCGATTTGCGGATCGCATCCACGAGATTGTCCGACGCTCGAACAGAACGAAATCATCGTGATGGGGAATTGATCATAGCCAACCTGATAGTTGGCCCAGTCCGCTGGCGCTAATAACAGCTATAAAATAAAAGTAGCACAGGAATGAGCCCGGAACCATCCTAGGACTCTGGTATCCTGCCTTACTATGCTCACCTTCTTTCCCCGGAATAATAAGCTATATCTAGATCAGGGCCATCTGGGGTCATTGGGGCATCAAGATCATCTCGCGTGCATGGAAGATAGTCCACAAGCATGGGAAATATCGTTACATGGACGCAACAGTGGCGTATTGGTAAACCTGTCTTGGGGTTGTTGAGTATCTGAGGAGGTGTGGGTATCATGATTAACAGATTTATGTCCTGCTCAGCTGGACACCAGTTCAAGGACATATTGCGTGTATTGTGGACATTTCCCCATGTATATACAACGATGGGGTTCCGGATGGATGGTTTTGATTTTGATCTTCGCCTGGAAGCTGATGTGGTGCGGACAGATATGGTTTGAGAGGCTCCAAACTCTGTAACGTATAGAGGAGATGCAAAACAATGACAATATAACTGGCACATGGCTATACTTCAGGTCAGGAACTGTTTCAAGTAACAGTCTGGGCACACCTTCATGTCCTTCGATAGCACAATTTGCTATTGCCGTGCACCTGGCGTCATCTTCATGCTGAAGGTCGGCACCTTTTTCAATTAGCAGCCTAACCACACCCTCGTATCCCTTCCTAGCAGCCCATATCACTGGCGTGCACTCCTCGTCATCTTCGGCCTCTAGATCAGCACCCTTTTCAAGCAATAACCTGACCACATCCTCATGGCCATGAGAAGCAGCGCATATTAGTGGTGTAAAACAATCAAGATCTGTGCTCTCTATATCCGCACCCTTTTCAAGCATTGTATATCCTTTTTCTGAGTACCACGGCAGTAATGAGCTTCGAGAATATTTGATATTATGGTTGTACAGCGGGTCCATTTGGTCAATTAAATAAAAGCGGGAACATGTCCCTTAACATAGAAAGTACATCCTTCTCACTCGGTAGACTTTCAATGATGAGAAGTAGTAACTCATTTGGAAGGTCGAGGAGAGGCATTGTGTACTCGAAGGGTCTTCCACCAAAGTTGAGTAAGATTGCCTACCTTCCTGATTGAAGGACAAAGGGTTTCTTCTGCGTCTTGAGGTGGGGGGTTAAAGAAAGAGTTTCAGCGCAGCCTCAGCTGAACAACCCATTGTATGATCACATGACCAATACATACCTATAGACTATGCCCAAGGAAGTAAGGGTCGTAGGCTAATAAAGCAAGACCAATGACGCTTCATTAAGCGCATATGCAATACGCCAAAGAAGATATATTCTTGTTGATTTTCAAAATTTTATTCCACATACATAGAGTGAACAATGGCGTAGGCATTGATATTTAGGATATCACCTGATAGATTCCACACCGAATGATGACCTCACAGAGAAAGCCTCTCAAGATCCTCGCCAGCATTCCCATGCGAAAAGAAATTGCTAATATTCGAACTCTTCCTCCTCAACCACCGCTTCCACCACCACTCCCCCTGCTGATCCTGATGCACATCACAGGGCAACAGAATAGCATGATCCAACGCATGCGGCAGACCACGATGTCTTCCACGCACCTGCATAGCAATAATAATCAACTTTGACACCGGGTTAAATTGCGCGCTGAGACTCGTTTCCGTCTTGGGATATCCCAACGACAAGCCCACTGTTCCGTACGCGGAGACGATCTCGAACAGAAGTGGAAAAAGAGAGAATGCGAGATCGTGGCCGTGGGTTTGTTGGATCCTTTTGCCCTCTGTTACAGAGATGAGGAAGAACCCGAGCATCACGTACCACAGGTCGAAACCGAGTTGGCGCTGGATGTGTGCGGCCAGCCCGTGGGGGTTGGGCTTGTCTTCATCGTCGTAGATGCCGAGGCTTTTTTCTTCGTAGACGTTCGTTTTTCGGATGGCGATGGCGATTGGGAAGGCGGAGATGTACATCATTACAACGAAGGAGACTTGGACTGCAGGATGGAGTGCACCGAGAGAGGTGATTGAGAAGCCGGCCGTTCGGGTGGAGGCGATTTGGAATAGGCCGTCTACGAGACGGAGGCCGGGGGAGAAGGGGTTGCTTTGGGGGTTCTGTGTGGGAGATGACTACTTAGTTTACACCTTCGTAGACGTCTTATACAGCGTGGAAACTCACCTCCTGGAGTGTGTAGAAAACAAAAAGGTCCAGAGCATTAAGCAGGAGGAGAACACCTGCTAATCGCCAAGTCTCTGATCCAGGAAAGAGCATTGTGAAACATCGTCGGGGATGTTCGAGCAGATAATGTAACTCGTCGTCTAAGGGAGACCCGTCTCTTGTAAATTTTGTTAAAAACCAGATAATTAAGCGCAGCATGCACGGAAAGCCGGTGTTCCCGATCACCACCAGAAAGGTCATCACTAATAGTGGAAATGCGGCGTTCCTGAACGAAGACATTGAGTCGGGGCTCAAGGTGTATCCTAGGTCATGGAACGCAGACCCGGCGGTAAATACGGCCCACCAAGGTCGGTTCAAGCCCATGTCTTTGACCATCTCACTGTAATGTGAGTCCGTCATGATCCACGGAATAAACAGTATAATGCCGAGTAGATGGAAAGCCAGAAAGTAGCAAGCCAGGATGACCATCAATGTTTTCAGCGCCCTGTATTCGATTCCTCCAAGCTCCTCCTTCTGATCTTCATCCCAGTCACAATAACTTGCAATCGAATGTTGCCACATCAACGACGGCAAAACAGGCATGTTGGAGCTGTCTGTCCGTGGGAAAGCCTCGTTCACAGCCTCGGAAAACGAGCGACGACGAGAAAAAGAGGATCGCCTCTTCTGCCTTGCCTCATAGTCCCTGTCAGATTCATAAAATGTGATTCGAGGACTTGAGGGGCCTATGGCGGCTGGCTTGAAAGTCTGGTAACCGACAGGAGATGAACCCTGAACGGGTGTCGGGGGGGACGCCCCAGGGGAGATCTCGTCATCCGTACTTCCAAGTAGGGGTTGCTCTTCGTCGTCCCTGTCTGAAGAGTCGAACGCAGTAGTGGTCGTATCAGTCGTATCCGTAATAGTTCTGTTCAAGCCTATCGGCCTTCGGGCCTCATAGTCGAGTGCTTGGTTCATCCGCTGTCGTTGACTGTGGCATACTGCTTTGGCCTCACGGATGGCACTCTTGAAGCGTTTCCGAAACCAATAAATCCTGATTAAAACCAGCAATGAATGGAGGAACACTACGTTCGTGACCATAGGAACCAGCCATAGTGTTATCTGTTGTGAAATATGCAGGTCTTTGAGGTCGATGGGGTTGAGCCCGGTTTGGGTGGCGGCACCGGAGGCGAGAAGTAAGGCATCGACGAAACTTAGACCACCCGGAATATAAAGAATGATTGATGCCAGCAGAGCCCAGATGATGATATAAAAATAATGATGGTGAAGCCGTAGGGGAGAGGAATCAGCCTGTGGCTCTGGGTAGGGGGGCATGGATGGAAGAGGGGCTAGTCACGATAACACCCTCCAGATGGTCTGCGGCACAGATGTAAGTAGGAGACGAAAAAATTCACGATCGTGGCAGTGGGAGAGAGTGACATATCTAAAATAAATATTGTGGGATCATCGTGAAGTGAGGAGGTCAAACTTGAGTGGCTGCGGATATCCTGAGAAATGCCGCATTCTTATGGCTCCAATGCGTTTGGCCGCACTACGTCCTGGTTTCGTAAGCCCTACAAAAAGCATGTAACTATAGCTCCTGTGGGGCTTTTACAGGCTTGGAAGTACTGCGTACCAAAGATTTTACTGGACAAAATCCTGACGCAATTGTGCGACAGGATGAAGGAGGCAATGGCTGAAGAAAGAGAGGCGAACTTTTAGGGCCAGACTCAATGATTGCTCCGTTTATTCGCTCATGCTCCCGCCATTGACATCAACGAATTTTCCCCGGACCCAAGGATCGACAACCTTAATCCGTATAAGCATAAGCGAGGGATAATTAGGAAGGAAAATTAAAGCAAAAATCGTAATGTTGAAATATAAACGTCGGGCCCACTGGAGCCTTCTCGTATCATTGTCGTGGTCCAACCACGTGCTACATTTATATATAGACATTCCTTAAGATTTCTCGATACGACCATAGTGCTGCGAAACGTTCCCCTCTTTCTCGTATTACATGTTGATCCACGAGTCTTCATACATCCTGAACAGCAGTATTTCTACTGGCTCATATGAAAGACTTGTGTGTAGTTCGATTAATGAGAATACTGATATGTGAGCTCTGGTCACGCTGTAAATGCAGTGATTAAGATGGTGGATCTTTCTACCGCATGAAACAGTACTCTATACAAAAGGGCTGTATGTGTATGAAACATAGAACTAGCTTTTAAATCTTGAATACTGCTAAGGTAAAAATTCAGTGGTAGAATTATCCAGCACATGAGTTCTCCTTCCACCATTCACCATCCATGCTCTCCCCCAATCGCTGTCCAATTCCTCCATGCTCTCCTACCTACTCCTTCATTGACACCGCCCGCCCCTTTGTCGATGAGGTTGTCTCCAGTTACCATGGCTGAGTCACCCGCTAGTATTCTCAAGCTATCTGTACGTTAATTATATCAACATCAACAGATCGCCCCCATAAAAGACTCACACACACCTCAGCTTCCATTGGCAAATGAAAACTTCGGACACCTTATTAGACGTATCGAGAAACACGGTCCATCCGAGAATACTCTCACTATTACTTTCGCGCAGGAACATGTATAGCCCATCTCACTTGAAAAGTCTAATCTGCAGATCATAACATTCCCGAAGGTCTCACAGATACAAGCCAGCGGCGACACACACAAAGGGACTCGCTTTAGAGACCGTCAAGCTTGAAGCAAGAAGTGTTATCCCAGAATGATAAGAAGGAAGTCCATAACCAGTCAGATGAATCCTCAGCGACCCAGCTGGCCTTAGGCATGATAAGCATTGCAAACCTTAGTGAGCTAGAGACAGCCGACCTGATCAAAATTATGTGTCCGGCCGATTTGGCAGGTGTGAAATGTAATCAGTCGGATTGCAAGTTTCTCAGGCGATGTGAGGTCAGTTTCACATATTTCGTCCCTTTACATATACTGATATGGTACTAATTATATATTTCTGCGGGTTGACGGTTAATGCAAGAGCATGAATCGATCACATGTGCCATGAAAAGATGCACCTATATCCACGGGTTGAAAGTTTCGTGCCGGAAGATTCTTGAGGAGAGAGGTTCCATTATGATATTTCTTCCTTCCTTGAACCTGAGTCACTGTAAGTTTGGTCACGACCATCGCGCAGCGAGGCTGTTCAACTACAAGGAGGGTTCAACGTGCCATGGGGTGTTGGATTTGGAACCTAACAAGCAACGTCGGCTGAATGGTCAAGGACCGACTGATTTTGGACTCGTACCTCGGGCTGGCACGATTTGATTCACAAGGAAAGGAAAGAATTAGAAAGACTCGGTAAGGGAATGTGGCTGAGAGTAATGAATACGCTGAAGGTGACGTCTGGAGTCTCTTCGCTTGCCCTTTGTGGAAATGACGGGCCGGTGGCTTCCATTTATAGGAACTAGTGGATGAGATATTGAGGATTTATTAGCATGTGGGTGAGTTTAACTGGTTCAGATAGACCCTACGACAGCAGACACGCTTTGAAACACATAATCTAGAACACTGATCGAGGAGGCGTATCTTAGTGGCAAGGCCTTTTTATGCACATCTCCCGATCCAGCTATCAACAGCCAATATTATTGAAATGCACATACGCACTTCATCCAATACTATGGTTATACTATTAGCCAAGCTACATCGTCGCCCTGGCTGGATTGGTACTAAGTTGAGGTTGAATGTACAGAGCGGAAAGTCCATTCCTTCTGATTGTATATATTAGCTACTACTAAGGGCAATTCCTGTAGGCGCCTGGAGGCCTTACCTAGGCCACTACATGAACTCCGCTCAATAAAGATTGTGAATACCTGTGGATGCCTAAAGGCCCTTTGTTTTCAACCACGTGATCTAGAACAGTATATAAAGCCTTCCTTTGTTCATAAATTTCATAGAATTTGAAGAATCTTACCTTTTATAAAGGGACTCATATTCTTCATCATTTCACAATACCTAAAGGCTCTTTGTTCACCGAAACGCCCTTTGTCTACAACCACATGATCTAGGACAGTATAAAAGACCTTCCTTTATCCGTAAATTAAAAGTTAATAAATGTCTTATCTTTTATTAAGCAAGTTAGAAGCCAACACCATTGTACGTAATCCCCTCATCCGTGCTTAGCTGTCATGGGCCCTGAGACAAATGCTGACATCACTCAGCTGTTCTATTACTGGCAAAGGCTTGAAACTAACAATGGGCCTAAGAATGTTGCGCGTATATCAGTGACTATTATGACACTGTCAGCACAAGCTACCACTCATTCAGGACCGCCAGTACAATTACCCCTCGCCTATGTCCAAGCTATGGTTAGTCTCCAGGGTAGACTGATGAGACGTTCCTAAATACCAGGGTACAGCGCGCGATGCGTCTGTCCACTTCCACGACCTCTACGACTGCCAATGCGCCGCGCTGCTGCGGGACGTAGAATATACCAATTATAGTTCGAGGCAGATAGCTTTTAGAGCTTACAGGCGAGACTCAAACATACCGGAGGAGGGATGAATCTCTAGCGTTGCGAGTCGCGCCAAAGACAGCACTTGTGGGCCAATAGAATCAGGGACGTGTATGTAACTGGGACGCTTGGACATTAGGGCTAGCTATCCTTGAACTGGCAGCGATCGTACGGCCTTTCCTGGGTATTGCAACGTAACATGCTCTGTCCTGTTGTAGCGGATTACTGTAGATGAGACCCCGAAAAAGACGAAGGATCGTTCTCAGTCCGTAAACATGGCCCTATCAAAACCGTGCTTTGTAGTACTAGTTTAATACCTATGTTCAAATATGCATAACCGTATTGCTTATGTCTATTTTAATTTATTTTTATTTTTATCTTTTTTTATTTTTATCTTTTTTTATTTTTATCTTTTTTTATTTTTATTTACTATTATTATTATTATTTTGCCAGTCCGTAGGGGCCGCCTAATTTATTGGCGGCCAGACAGTTGTCTAGGGTGCAAAGAGCACCATAAAGACCTAGGAGGTAGGGAAAGTTGTGCACTACACAAGTGCTGTACTTACATAGGATAAGGACAAGGAATAAGGGCTAATTCCCTCGGTAGCAAGAGGAACTGAAGTTGACCGAGGAGAATGCAGGGTCTTGAGTCAGATGGGATCGTCACTCCAATCGGATTTAAGCTTCTTGGTTGGGTGACGATCGAGGAATCGGAATCAAGTCTTATCACAGGCCTAGGCCACGTTACCTGAGACTTAGCCAATGAGAAGGCTGTTGGGCTGACATCCGTTAGTGCAACGCCGTATCTTATAAATGAACATCGATGGGTCGATACTGCCACCATTACCCTTCTCCGCCCCTTCGTACATGGTCTTACTATCACTCACATCTCCCACACTATCTACTGCGAGAAAGATCCCAAAATGTCGACCACCCGCTATAAGGACCCAATCCCTGAGGGTGTCTGCGTCTTCACCACCCTTGACGAAGCCGCCAAAATTCAACAGGCGAACCCGTATGCCATTTTCTATCCCGAGAACAACGGCCACTACGCGAAGGATCCGGATGGGACTGTCGTCGCCGTGGCATCGGACGAAATGTGTGAGGAGATTGACCGCAGAAACGCCGAGTTGGAAGCGAAGATTGCCGCGGGCGAGAAGCTGACGGATGAATATGCGGTTTAGGTGAGGGGGGCAAGCCAACACCGATCCTTCGTGGATGGACTTTTGGTAATCCTAGAAACAGGGATGATGAGCCATGCTTACGGGGCTGTGGGATGTAACCGGAGTGGTACGATGAGATGAGGGATAAACTGGAAGCATTCAAACTGTCCTGTGTCAGCTTATAGAGAGGGAATTATAACTGCACTGTACGGGTATTTAAGTCGCCTATGTCTCCCTGAACCAAGCCAGTCTGTCACTCATCGTTCTTCCTGAGCATTAGAAAATACAAAGAAACAAAGCAGCAGCCCTTCAAACCTTTTTTCTTTTTGAACCTCTTGTCTTATTCTCTTGACAATGCTTTCCACCGTCGTCCTTCGCAAGCTGTTTCTTATCAGCCTAGCCGCTACGGCCTACGCAGCTACCACTCGTTATAACAGCCCTCTCCCTGACGGCGCTATGGTCCTAGACACCGAAAAAGACCTCCGAGAATTTACTGCTTCCCACCCAGATGTCGATCTCGAGACTGCAAACGGAGGCTACACTATTAAAGAGCCTAATGGACCGATCTTGGCTTACGTCGGAGACGATCTGAGCAACGAACTGGACGGACGAATGAAGTCCTTGGAGCTTTACGAAAAGCTCTCAGCGGAGAAAGGTGTGTCGGAAAACGATGTATCCAACGTCTTTGAAACTGCCCGTGGTTGTTCCCATCCGCACTGTGTTTACCCTGGTGTGCCAGGCAAGTGCGCGCATTACTCTCATTGCTATATCTGCTCCCATGGCCATCGTTGTATCTAGTCGGCGACAAACAGGCGCAGCTTTCTGCTAGACTATCTATTAAAGCTCTCCTGTAAAGCTTTAACAACTCCAATCTTCTCTCTCTGTGTGTGTATCTTATGTACATTTTCTCGAGACACCGTTGGATACATGTAGAATACTAGCATGTGGGAAAGCTTTTAATCCTAGTCGCTACATAAGAGTACATTCTTAAATAGGTTTTTGAAATATGTAGAGTGTCTTGTTGGCTGCGGTATACAAAGATGAATATAAGAACATGTTTACGGGAAGGCTGAAGTGTGATGTAAAATGACATAAAACCAGATTATCATGATGCTCTTTTTATAACTAGTACCCTCTTGTGAGGGTTGTCTCAAGAGGAGATGGGGCATGTGAGAATCCACATAGAAGAGGCTCCGACATGAGTGAAAATAAATTGTAAATTCACGATGGTTTACTAAGAATTCAACCTCGTTAAGAGAAATCACGTTCTTCGCCTTTCCCCAATTCCTTCTGAGGGTGGCGACAGGAATCCACGCCTCGGCACTAAGACATTGGCCATCTTCGTCTGCGATAATAAAAACGCTGCGGAATGTGAATGAAACGTCCTCTATCACTATTCCATACCTGTGGCCGATGTCTGAGTCCACGACTTGATTGGCGCAATACAAAACTCTTACTGCGCGTTCCGACAACATTTATACCGCTTGTTCAAAGAAATTCTTATCCTGCTTGATGGCCTCGATTTCATCATGGGTAGGCTTTGTCTTCTGCCCTCCCTTGTGTTGGTGAAGGGCATGTCTGGCCATGTCGTCGATATAGATAGCGAAGTGGTGGCACGGGGGTTAGTCGTCCTGCATATGTGAGACGGAGCACTGACTTGCCGTTGTACTAGGTGGCCATCATCTTCCAGCGTGCGCTTACACTCTGTCCGTAGTCGCCGACGGTTCTCTCCCTCGCCTCGCTGCGCTTTCTCGACTGCCTCCCCCATACTTTTCTTTTGCTCGTCCCTGTCGTCTTGTAGCTGTCTCTTCATCTCGTCGTATACTTCTATACGCTCATTGATAGCGTGGGATGCCGAGCTGTTACTCCATTTATGCCAGCATCCTTATCCTCTTCTATGCCAGAATCAAGCGTCTTTTTGGCTTCTATCATCCACATCTTCTGGGAAATTTATCTCCTCGAGACAACCACTTTCACGTAAACCTTTGACACGAACGGTTTTGGTGATCCTGCCTGGGCGTCAAGAAAAGAGTAACTTCTTGTTCCTCTCTTGAACATCCTTGGCGATGCCCTGGATCCAGCTATAAAGGCCATGGCCATTCACAGTATCGTAACGGGAAAGTCGTGATTTAGCGAGACATTGTATAAACCTGATGCATGTGCCAACTGCCTCATGGCCGGTTTCTGTGTCATCAATATCCTGTGGGTCTGCTCGACATGTGTTTCGCTATTCCATTTGCCACTGAAGCACTCGTAGGGCTGGGGCGGTGGTGTCTAGCTTAGACAACTGGTTCTCCACGGCCAACAAAGCCGCACTACATGGAGCAACCATCATCATATGGTAGCCCAGTCTGTGACACAATAGGGCCATTGCAGCTTGCACACTTGTCTTGCCGCACCCAAAGATGCGTTCAATCGCTGCGAATGCTCCAGGGAGACCTTTGGGCAGGCTAAAAGCCGCCACTTGAGAGTCGTTCCACGACTTCATGGACATTATATGAGCATATGCTGCTGTGACCTCTTCTTCTGGGACTCCATCGAAAACGTTATGCAACTGAAGCATGTTATATTCGTGGTTCAGAAGCACTGGATGCCACTTGGCGGTGACAAGGGCGACAGCCCTATCCGGTCACCCCTTCCCCCCCTTGAGTCTAGAAATTATCCTATACCTCAGACTGCAAGTATGATATAGCAGTTACCTGTGGTTTCTCTGTAGCAACAGTTGTTTGTAGGAGCAAGAGGCTCTTGGCCCTACAATAGCTTTAGAGAAAACAACATTTTACCAAGCGTGGAGTAGTGCGTGATTTTCATATTATTGACTCTGATATCATCCTTTCCTTTTATGGAATGCTTATTGAATGAAATAGAAGGGAACCATCAATTGACTAGGCCTTTACCAGATCCCGTATGGGAAGGCACGGTGAGTCACTTTCATTGCATCATTTATTACGTCGCCTTCTGCCTACTTACCAGGCAGGCCCAGTTCAGCTTGCACCGGAAGGCGGTAACTGACGTGACTATAGATACTCTCACCTCTCTTTAGTTCCTCCATTACTCCTCACTGGACAAACCCGTATCCTTCACATAATTTTCAATCATATCCTCTAAATACTTCTGCTGCTCTCAAGATGTCTACCGCAAGTCACGAACCGCACGGCCTGAGCATTTCTGGGTTCGAGGAAATGTTGAGACGAGCTGTCAGTCAGCGCTCTCGTGTATACAGCTTTGTCTCATCACTCTCAATTCGATGGGAAAACGACCAGACAAATGCCGAGGGAGATTGTAACAAGTTCCGTGATATTGTCCATCTATTCGGATTTCCGACGCCCGAACAATATGTCATCCCCCTTGAGGACCGCGCACCGACTATGGCTCTAAATCACAAATTCTGGGGGATGTTGTGCCAAGCGCTAACAACGAATGGAAGGGCACTTCTTCTTGTTCATTATGCTGGACATGGGGTAGAAAAGGAAGGAGAGCTTTTCTTTACGTCTGGGAATCACCGATATAGTATTGCTATTATGAGAATTCTCGCCCAAGTGGACACCAATTCTCTCTTTCTCTCATCTAATACCGAAGTCGACACCGTTTTTATCTTTGATTCTTGCTTCAGTCATGTGGCAACGAGAAATTCAGTCTATACGGAACGCATCGTCGAAGTTCTAGCAGCAACAAGCCCCAGAACACCTTTAGCAAACGCTGCCCAGGGCCGTGCTTCCTTTACCGGGAAGTTGTGGAACGAGATTATGGCCAAAAGGGCAGCAGGTCACAAAAGCGTTGAACTGGCCCAACTTATGGATACCCTCATGACAAATTCGCCACGGGTCACTCCAAGCTACAAGCTACTTGTCGGGGTGCATTCCCTACGGCTAGAACTTCCAGGAGGATCCGTGTCCAATGTTGCCCCTCCCCCTGTCGTTGAACCGGAGTACTTTGCAGTCTTCAGTGTTTATGTTGCCGAGTCTCTAGCCAAATCCGCACTTGACACACTCACTGAATGGATTCATGCTTTGCCACGGAATATCGGATTAACACTGGACAATGTGTACGTAACATCCTCTATGCTACTCATGTTTCGGTCGTCCCGATACTTATTCCTTAAGCTTAACGGGTTAAACAACGTTACTTTTGTCCATTACTTACGGATCCCGAATCACGCATCCCTGGATATTCAACACATTGAATCAACGAACGCTGCAAGTAAGCAGCAAGAGAACCTGTTTCCCCGTCCACTGGAGGCTGCTAGGAAACGTCGCCATACTGTTTGCTGATTATATTTAAGCCCCTCTACCTTCACTGTCCTACCATACTCGAATTGTGCGACGCAAGGTGGCCTTTCTTTTAATTATGTATCCCCGAGATTGGTAAAGTGGTTGTGAGTTCCCGGCCCCAGAATGAGCCCAATGGGGGAGAGGGCTACTAGATCGGCCCAAGCTATAATAGTCCTCCAAAGTGTACCGGTGCCTGCCTGTGATGTGGTTGTCTCATCTGTATGGGATTCCACTGGTTTCGAAATAGAAATATGGATGGTGAGGGATGGTTTTAGCTCGATAGTAAAGGCAATGGCGCTCCATTATTAGCTTTTCACTAAATATAATGTATCAGATGTGCGTCAGCCCCTTCTCCATGATTATCTGTTTTCTTTGTTCTTTCCTTCTTTTCTTACAATGCAGTACCTGTTAAATGTAATACCAGGGATATCTGATTGACTAGTTGTTTTATGAAGCTTACACACCTTATTAGATTCCGTACTGAAGAGCACCGTGAGCAGCTGCTTCCATTGTATGGTAAACGTGGTCATTACTTCACGATAACTTCGAAAGGGGATACAACCTTTCTAATATATGATTCCGTTTCCTTCCTACTCTCTGCCTAAACATTTCTTCCTCATAACTCCAAGTTTCCACATCTGCCAAAAGCACCCTTCCCAATTTGTTTTATTATTTCAATGTACATATTCTTGCTCAACTTCTTCGAACTCTTCTTGTCTCCGACCATGTGTGTTGATGATCGATCCTATCAAGCCCAGCATGGCACTGCCGCTTGCCTCGAGGCCACAGACCGACTATACTCCTCTAGAAGCCATTTCGCAGACCGATTCCTCCTCTTTCCGGGCTGTCAAGCTTTCTCAACCAAATCTATGATATCCTCTGAATGGCCAAAGTTGGATGTGCTCCCAGATGGTATAAAATATAAGGTCAGACAACAACTTGCGGGAAAGACCTGTTGGGTATGCGAAACGGGGAATGCTCGGATTGCTCCTGCTATGTCGGAGGGGGATAAACAAGTGAGTGGCTATGTTCCTAATCCACGATAGAATCCCGATAGTCTAAGATTTTGGACAAGTACCCCTATGGTTTGTCGCTAGTCTCCTGAATTTCTCATTGACTTCCGAGGAAAACGGGATTCTCCTAGGTCCAACCTGCCATGTCGAGCTCGTTCGAACACGCGATCGGGTAGTCATACATATGCCGTCGGACTTATAGTACTCCATCGACCTTTGAGCTTGAAGATAAATGAAAGAGAGAGTTGGAAGAGGGAAAGCGAAAGGCCTCCGTTGAGAAGTCCCTATCGCCGTCATATACATAGACCAGATAATAAAGGAAAGAGCTATCTCGGGCGGGGTTAAACGGTGGTCTTCACCACCATTTCTCTGGAATTATATCTTGTGTAGGTCATTCCCCGTTCAATGCAATGATCGCCTTCACTTATGCTAAAGTCGCCCGCGTCATGGTGTGCCTAGCCTGATGTCGAACTAACTAACTAGTACTCTGCTTGGATCTACGTGCGTCACTCGGTCGGCCAGTTCAGGGTAGTAAGTACGATATGACCTAGCCTCAACCCTCGCCGGCGAGCGTTAGAAATTGACAGACCTCGAGAAGAAGAATAACATTACAATGCAGAAGCCCTCCTACCAGAGTATATGGGGAAAGAGTATTTTGATTTTCTTTGTCAGTTATGGCCCTTGGGTGGAGGTCCCAAAGCCCTTATCAGACCCCGCGCGCGCCACCTGATTTAATACCACTTTTTGTTCCCCGCACTTCGAATTTATTTCAGGAAGGTGTTTCCAGATATCGCGAACCCCGGTGAGATATAGGCAGATGCCGTTCTGTATATACCGCAGGTGGCTAGACAATGTCATCATTTACACAACTTAAACGCTATGACTAGCTTCAAAGGCCTTAAGAAGAAAACGTTGAACCGTCGCACGCAGTCGCTTGGTGCGTGTAAGACGTGCAGGAGGCGACATGTAAAATGCGACCAAACACGTCCACTGTGCAAAACATGCAGGTTGGCCGATGTGACCTGCGATGGCTTCGGGTCCGCGATACAATGGATTGGCTGTTCGTCAACAGACCCCGATGGCCTCCTAGAAGTCAGCTTGGGTCCTAATGTGCGCCGCCATTTGTATACCGGTTAGTACGGCTTGTTACTCCAATTTTTGCGAGGAAGGCAGTTCACTAAGAAGAATGAAAAAGAAAATCAAAGGGAGAAAATGAGCTCAGAACTGGTGAGCGGGCTTGCATCCCAGTCCATCGACCACAACCTCGCTGAGATCGACACTCAGTCAAGAGATCTTGAGGAACACCCTGACGGTGAAATATCTATCGGACCGTTTGCGGTATTGAACCTCGTGGGCGACTCAGAGCCATTGGCTAGTAATAAAGACCTAGAGACTCGACTCCCTATCGAATCAGCTGTGGAGGAAGACCCACCGGTAACAGGTAGTGCACCGTTCGCTGAGCTATCGGTCGGAGAAGATGTCCTCGGAAGCCTAGACAACTACTTGCAATGGGAGGACATATTCAATCTTGACCCAGGCCCTGAAAGATGGATGCTAACACCTCCTCCTTCGGGCTATGGCGTCAGTTCAACGAATTTGATGTCGCCAACTAGACCACATATACCATTGCATGGCACTCAAGACCCATCCCCTCGACATGAACTACCAATGCTCCGGTGTACAATGGGCAGCCCCGATATTCTATCAGAGGCAAGGTTATTGTTGAGCCACTTCCATGAGCATGTCGTGGCCCAAATAGTCTGGGTGCCAATGACGCAGAAGTCAATTTGGACCATTCTGCATATCCCATCTGCAATGATAACCCTTGACCAGCTGACCTATATGAAACAGTTTGCTATAAAGCATGCCAATCTTGCAAACCTCTATGCCATTCTTGCCTGTGCCTCGTATCATCTAGGGATGAATCCCCATTATGCTCCAGGCAAGCAGGGTGAATACTGGGAGCACTTGACCATGGTCGCCTATGGTGAAGCGCAAGCTCATATGAACAAGTCACTTGAGTTGGAGTTCCAGGGGCCGCAGAAGGCCAAGTACAAAGAGCAGCTGATGGCTGCGTTGGGCCTTGCGACTTATTCTGTGAGCATTTGTTCCCTAATATCTCACTTATGCCACACCGCTCATTGCTGGTTCTAGATATTGTCTCAAAATCATAAGGGTACCCGGTGCCATCTCATTAACATGGAGTATTTAATCCGATTACGAGGCTTAGTCAAACCAAAGCTATCACGTCGAGCTCGGCTCCTTCATTATCAATATACCTGGATCCGAATACTGACCGAAAGTACCTTGGTCATCCACAATCAGATTACACATTCAGCTCCTTGTAAAGCACTGTGGTCCTGCCGTCTAGACCTAGAGGAGATGAACAGACTAGCGCAGCGTCGCGCCACCATTCCTCCCTACGACGACAGCCGAGGCCTAGATGATTTCCTTCGCGTCGTTCCGACTGATGGAGACAGCGATCTAAACATCGACGATCCAAAAGACTCCCAAACCATTCTCGGCGATATCCACCTCGTCGACTCACGAAACTTCCCCGAAGAACTACATACAGCCGTCAACGGCGTCTCAGAGACATGGTTGGGTCTTCTCTCGCAGACAACTCGTCTCGCAAATGTGATGGGCCAGCTACATTCGGGAACCTGCACCATGAGCGCAGAAAAGCACCTCGCTCTCCACCGACGATCTCACTACCTCGAGAACATGATCTGCTCTTTCACCTCCCGGAAACCAGCCCCCCGGTCACTTGGAGAGCCCAAAGCGCACATGTGGCAGGCTCTCAACTCCGCCCTGGCTATCTATTTCTATAGGCGGGTCAGACAGCTAAACCCGTGTATTCTGCAGGGCTATGTTTCTCAAATAATTGAAGAGCTGCATAAATGGGATGCTGCCCTTGCTCAACACGAATTGGTGGGGCCTGGAACTGCATGGCCTGCGTTTATGGCTGGCTGTGAAGCCATGGGTCACGCAGAGCGGGAGGCTATTGTCCAGTGGTTGGAAAAGGCCAGGGAGCGGAGTGGATTCGTTTCCTATACCACTGCTCGGCAGATCATGGAGGAGGTTTGGAAGCGAAGGGAGCAGGGACTGAAATGTGCACGGCCAGCACTGCCTGGCGGGCCGATGTCCTTTAGTTGGATGGACTATTCGAGGCAGAATTTGCAATGGTTGCTTCTCTTTTAATACATTCCCGTATTATCATAGCGAGTATTAATATTATTTTACAAGCAGATTTGATAAGCACCAGATTAATACTAAATATTACTAATAGAAAATAGCACCTCGATTGTAATGATCATTATCGGGCTATTCACCTATCATGATTTCAATCTAGTGCTGTTCATGTAGAGAAGCGCGATAGTATTAATCAATTGTGACGACGTATACTTAAGATCTCATACCTATATCCTCGTCCTCCATCGCATCTAGTTAATCTTTACCTGCGCACTCAACAGCAGCTTCTGCAATTCCACCTGATGTTCCTCCTTGAGAAGAGCAAACGGCTTCCGTAGACCCCCCGTCTTCAATCCTCGAAGCTCCACTCCAGTCTTCACCGCGGCGGAATAGTTATGACATTCAAGGAACTTGGTAATCGGCCAAATATTAGCCCAAATCTCCCGACCCCGCCGAAGATCATTCTTCACGGCCAAAGCATTCCACAGCTCGACCGCCAGCTCGGGGATGAAGTTAGCCGCACCCCAGATCACAGCCTCATTGCCCGCCGCGATACCATAGAAAGTCAGGGTATCCCAACCATTCATAGCCTTGATCTGGTTCCCGTAATGAAAGACAAGCTCAGTGAAGTCTGGAGCATTACCGGAAGTATCCTTGAACCACTTCACGCCGACGTTGCTCAGGCCAGCAATTTGCTCTGTGCTAAGAGTCAAACCACTGGCGGCAGGAATGTTATAGTAGAGGATAGGAAGCTTGGAGGCCTGATGAATCTCACTTAGGAGTTCTTGGAGTTGCTCATAGCTGACCGGGTCGTAGAATGGAGGAACTACCATCACCGCGTCGACTCCCGCCTGGGCGGCGTGCACTGCTAGCTCTATCGCTTCGGCGGACTTGGTACTGCCGACTCCAGCAATAATGGGACCACGACCCGCGGTATACTTGACAGTGAGCTCGACTAGCTGTTTGCGCTCCTCCGTTGTGAGCGTGGTGAACTCCCCGGTGCTACCGCCGGGAACAAGACCATGGATGCCGGCGTCGAATTGGCGATCAATGTGAGCCTTCAGGCGAGCTGCATCGATGCTGCTGCCATCATCGGTGAAAGGCGTGATTAACGCTGTGAGAATGCCAGTTAACTGGACAGGAGTTGTTCGGGTCATCTTGAAAGGATAGGGTTTGTGATTAGAACAAAAGCCGAATAGTAGTAGTAGTAGTAGTAGTAGTGGTGGTGGTAATAGTAGTAGGTTGTTGTTGCTAGAGAAATTGGACGTAGGTTATAGACTCCTTTATACCTTGTTGCGATGCCATCTTCGACCCACTTACTTTGCAACATGTACACAATTATGTCGCAAAGGCCTGGAAGTCGTGATACTTTCTCTACACGTTCCCGCAGCCCGAAGCCCTGCTCCACCGAAACGGGAAGGCAACCAACGTCCGTGCGGAAGGTGGATCCGTACTGGACTTCCAAACAGGAAAGCAACCGGCCGTCTAGAACAACAACTCTTTGTTCTATGAAATCATAAACACTTACCTTTGATTTTAACTCAAGCACGTCTTATCGGGGCTCTCCTACGTAACAGGATGATCATGCAGAAAGAGAAGGGCATTCCGAGGACGTGGGTCCGATGGCGATAATATATAGAGCGTATGCCAGAGGAGAATTTTATCTCAGTTAACTAAATTGTTTCGAGAGAACCCTTAAAAGTATCCTTCCGTCATGGCTGATCTTTTCGTGAATCTGACCACTCCAAACGGTCATAGCTATATCCAACCCAGAGGTCTCTTTATCAACAATGAGTTTGTCAAGGGCTCAGGAGAGACTATCTCGACACTAGACCCCGCGTGAGTGCAGTTACGGCATGGGTCAATTAAAACATCCTTTTCTAACCATACCTTGTTCATGTAGAACCGAAACAGAAATCACATCCGTGCATGCGGCCAGTGTGGACGATGTTGATCGAGCCGTTCGGGCAGCCAAGGCAGCTCTAAAGGCACCATCGTGGAAGAAGCTTCCCGCAACTGACCGGGGAAGGCTACTAGTCCGTCTTTCAGAATTGATTGAAGAGAAGAAAGAATTATTCGCCAGTATCGATGCATGGGATAATGGTATGCACCTGCACTCTCTCTATCGCTACCAACGTGGAACCCTTCTAACACATACTGTTATGTAGGTAAAACTTACGAACTCGCCATGGAGGATGATCTGCCCGACTCCATTGGCACATTCCGGTACTACGGGGGCTGGGCCGATAAGAACTTCGGGCAGACCATCGAAACCACGCCCGAGAAGTTTGCATACACGCTGCGTCAACCTGTGGGCGTGGTTGGCCAGATTATCCCCTGGAACTTCCCTCTGGCAATGGCTGCATGGAAACTCGGTCCTGCTTTGGCTTGTGGCAATACCGTTGTACTCAAGGCAGCGGAACAAACACCATTGAGTGTTCTTCTCCTTGCCACTCTTATCCGGGACGCAGGATTCCCCCCAGGAGTGGTCAATATCATCAACGGATATGGTCGTGAGGCCGGCGCCTCTCTCGTTCAACATCCTCTGGTTGACAAAATTGCCTTTACGGGATCTACAACTACCGGTGCCCAGATTATGAAGTCAGCCAGCGGCTCCCTGAAAGAAATCACGCTAGAAACAGGTGGAAAGTCCCCATTGCTTATCTTCGAGGACGCCGACCTCGACCAAGCGGTCAAATGGTCTCATGCTGGTATAATGTCGAACCAGGGACAGATCTGTACTGCTACCTCGCGGATTTTTGTTCAGCGCAGTATCTACGACGAATTCCTTTCTCTCTTCAAAGAGCGCGTTCGCACAGCATCCATCATTGGGAATCAGTGGTCCGCGACTACATTCCAGGGTCCCCAAGTAACCCGCGCCCAGTATGATCGGGTGTTGCATTATATCAACTTAGGCAAACAGGAAGGAGCCACAGTTGAGACGGGAGGTGAGGCATTCGCATCTCCAGATGGTAAAGGATTTTTCGTCCAGCCAACCACGTTCACCAATGTCACCCCGTCGATGCAGATCTATCGGGATGAGATCTTCGGTCCTGTTGCAGTGGTTGTTCCCTTCGAGACGGAAGAGGATGCTATCGAGTATGCAAATGACACTCTGTATGGCCTGGGTGCAGCGGTCTTTACAATGAACCTGCGCCGAGGTCATCGAGTCGCTGCAGAAATTGAAGCTGGCACCGTCTGGCTGAATAGTAGTCAGGACAGCGACCACCGGGTTCCTTTTGGGGGTTATAAGGCTAGCGGAGTGGGCCGGGAGCTCGGCCAGGCGGGTCTAGAGGCGTACACGCAGATCAAAGCGGTTCATGTGAATATGGGTAATGATCTCTGATGTGGGTATTTGGTGATAGGTTATAGCTTAGACTTATCTTGAGTTTAAATGGAACTATTTTAAAACACAGCTTAACGGCCTCAAGTCACATTGAATAACGTTGAATAATACTAGTGACAAACATATAGTTATCGACTCTTATATTTCCCCGTCAGTCATACGTCAAGGTCTGAGCTCAAGTACTGAAACAGATATTGAAAATCATATAGCGTAAGGGGATCTACATACAGACCCAAGTGTTCCGTCCGTGGTATTCGACATAGGCATGGATGGTCGTTTGGGGTAATAGACCACAGGAAAAAAGTACATTGCATACAGCAAACACCAAATCTCCATATATGGCGCTGTACGTAATACGATTTACTTCTTATTTCGTCCTTGCTACAATCCATGGAAACAGAACAAGGTGTGAAATCCTAGTTCTCATTTACTGAAGCACCTCTCCCCTAGACTCCGCAACGACCAAGTCAAATTCAGGCTGGAACTCCAGATAAAAGTTGTTCTATGCATTGATTAGCTAGAGATTGTCACTGATGATCACCTGTGGTCTTACCGGGGTTTGAACCGAGTCGGCCGTGAATTGAGCGACATCATTGGGAATGATCTTCTTAGGAATTCCATTGGCAGCGGCAGCCTCTGCTAGCAACTGCGAGTGACAGGCCTTTTCCAAGCTGTAGAACAGGAATCCAGCCTCGTCAACCGTAGAACCAAGCGTAATCAGGCTGTTTTCGTGTTCGTCAGCTCCACTCTCAAATAGTGATAAATCAGAACATGCGCAATCTCACCCGTGGTTCTGCAGGATAGCAGCCATACTAGTTTTTCCAAGGGCGTTCGCAATAGCCCTCCCTTCGTCTTCGGCAAGCGCAATTCCTCCATGGTCCTCATACACACTGAGTTTACCATAGAAGTTGCACGCATCTATAATGGACGATATTCAGCGAATGCTACGGGCATAATACATACTTAGGGAGAGAATACGAACCTTGTGTGAGCATCTCAATCGGCTTACCAAAGCTACTCCACGTCTTCCCATAAATACTGTGAGTGTGAGCCACAGCCATAACCTCCGGTCGCGCACGGTGGACTTCCGAATGAATCATAAAGCCCGCCTCATTGATCATAGCCTGGTTACCACCTTCGACCACGTCTCCACGACTGTCAACCAGGACCAGATCAGATGCTTTGATCAGGCTGAAATGCATCGCGAATGGGTTCATCCAGAAGTGGTCCGGTAGTATCGGGTCTGCGGCCTTTTAGTCTATCTTGATTCTCCTTGGTTACAGCATAACCGTGTCGTACCTCGTACAGAGATATGCCCGGAAACTCCTTCTCCCCACCCTCGCTTTCCAAAAAAGCGAAAAACAGCAGCCATGTGCTGACGAATCCATTGCCGCTTTGCATGCAAATCGGTGAAGGTAGGGATACCTCGGAGCTTCAGCACACCTTGCCGGTCACCTCGCGCAAGTGCCTGGAAGGCCCGGTCGCTCTCTGCGCTAGGTGTATCATTTTGCTCGGCACGAAGCACCGTTGGTTGGGTGTCAATAGCGGTAGCTGTTGTTGTAGACATTGTTGTGGGATATGTTCAATGATGAAGTGGGTGAGGTGAAAAAGTAGGATACATGGTGTATTTCAACACTATATTATTATATGATTGAACCTATGATGTCTACATCTATTTGTCCTCCACATCCAAGCGGTGGTGGGAGCGATGTCCATGGAAGGCGCACTTCAAACGGTTGGTAAGTCCGATTCATTACTTGCCTTCGTCGGAATTGCTTGCCTTCTTTATCGGTTGAGTGGGGTCAGCCCTAATATCATTTGAGTCACCCCGCAATTTATGCCAAGAGTTGATCCATTTACTATTTTCTCACCCTTCATTAGCAAACCTAACCAGTCTAAGCCCTGACCTTGTTGGTAATTTGTCCTGCTGCTATAGAAAATATATTCCGATGGTTCTACGCTAGCTGTTCCTTTGCCAGATTATCAAAGCTTGCTGATGATGTATAAAGGAGTCTGACGCTTCGTGATATTACTATTTCCTTTAAACAATTCCCGGTAATAGATCTCGGTTGACTGACATACGTAACTGCTCATGTCTCTGATAGAAAGGTAGAATGGGTAATTAATTCAAGGTATAGAGCGGACAACCATGCCCCGAGGAGTGATAAATACTTTCCATCGACATGTAAATGTGTGTGGAATAGCACAAGTTAGGGGAATATGTAAAGGTTGGTTTGATATTATAACGCCATAGACAGACATTGTAGGTTCAATTAGATGCTTCTGGATATTCCAACTTAGGAGACTCCTTCACATCTGGCCTTTCTAGTTCCCTAGCTGGGACTGGTACCACATGTGGTTTATAGTAACAAGTGACATAGGGATGGGACTTGTAACTGAAGGTAATGAAGTGGTGAATTCCCGTGGGGTTTTTTGTATCCAGGCTAGCAAGCGATCATGTTAGTAAACCAAGCTAATATATGAATCTTTATCATAGGTTTGGGCAAACATACAACAACGACTCAAAGATGTGTCGATAGTCCTGTACATCCATGGATTCATGTCGTGAAAAGAACTCCTGAAGTCCTTGAACGATGCTATCCTGATCCTTATTGTTGATTGCCACTGGAATATATACTTTTGGCTCCGGGACAGGGTTATCGGGCCTTAATTCATAATTAATCAGCCAACCCTGGTAAAGGTCGTCGGTCGCAGGCAGGTCTTCGGTTTCGGGGAAGTCTGGCGGCAGATTGAGCACCGCATACCAAAGCTTGCGTAGCTCTCTCACACCAGTTTGAATATTGGGGTTATTGAGGCGACCACCCAGAGTAAACGCGTCCCGCATCTTCATGTATGCTGTCTGCGGCCCATGCAAATAGACTTTAAGGCGGGCGTCTTTCGAGTTAGTGGTGTCGAAACTGAGGAAACAGCCCTTTGTTTGAAACTCCTTGGCTCGATTCGACTGGCAGTAGTCGTCTATGAGTTTGAGGGCGGGGTGGTATGGACCGAAAAGGTCACTATTGTTGCGAATGGAGTCGAAGAGCAGCTGGTCATGGGGGATCCCTGTTTCAATGCTTTTCCAAAGAGCGTTAAATACGGGCTTCACCCGAACGCCACTGTCCAAAAGGTCGCACCCATTGACGCTCTGCATGGCCATAGGACGAAGATCGGGAGGCTCTCGTGCGAGGACTATGTCGGTTGCAGATTCGGGGATGTGCATCTGTTGGACAAAGTAATCGAACCAGTCCATACTGAAGTCGGGGAGCACCGCAGCCAGGGACTTGGTCAATTCGAGGGCAATGTTCTGGCAGAAAGGGTCTTTCGGGGTGCCGCTCCACTGGCTGATAGGAACGTGATCCATGCGCACGGTCTTCTTCGACCCGTCAAAGTTGAGACTGACTTCGGCAGGCGTTGCGTCCGGTGAGTAGGCTGTCTTCCATGCAAAGCCGTTTTCGATGGAAGGATATGGGCCGAGGTAAGGCAGAATGTGGTGATAGATGAATGATAGATGCTGATATTGGAGAGACACTGGGTAATCGCAGAGCGCCAGCAGCTTCTCCAGGAGAGGCCCAAAGGTGGCCCACCAAAGCCTTTCATTGTTGCTATTGAACCCCATGCCTCGGGCAAGGGCTTGGTGGGGTGAGCATGCGTCCGACTTCAGAGCTGACATGTTGCTTGCTCTTCCTCTATGCAGTTGAAGCTGCACTGGGGAATTTGAAATTAGGGGTCAGTGAAATGAAATAGGGATGATGTTGATGGGGAGCTCAATGGCTTCTGAAGGATAGGTTTTATGGTCCAAAACCGTCAGTAGGCTTCGGAATACCCGGATAATGCTCCTCAGGCCATAAATAGCACACTCCGAGCAGGGGCGATTGACAAATCCCATGCATTATAGTAGGATATGCAGTCAACAATGGAATACAGGATTCAGAGTGACAAACGAAAGTAGCCAAAAGTCTGGACCACTGGAATTGCATGTGGCTGCAGTCGTGTGATGCTTTGCACAATGATACAGCGACTCCTACGTGTCGGTTGGTCATAAAACTGCACATAAGTGCAATCCATACGAGATGATGTGGCTTCACTCGGCCGCCACCGCGTCACTTACGACCAGCAATGCCAATATTCGGTCAATAGTGTCACCCCACTACATCCTGAGAGGTAGCCTTACCTACAGTGTGAAGCCTTGGTTCCGAAACGATTCCGTAGGGCATAAGAGACTGTTTAATACAGTAATCATATGAGTGGCATGTATCTAGAGCAATGTGATGTAGTTCGAAAAGGCTTCTGCAGATCGTTACTGATAATTGAGATTATATTGATCGTAGTTACCTATTTACGACCATCTCCTACCAAGAAATAACTCAACTCTCTCGACTGGGAACGCTATGCGTCTTGGATAGTGAGCATTGTATCTGAGATACCTGTACCGGGAATGTGGTGAGGGAGGCTAGAGACATATGATGGATATAACATATTGTTTCATGAATTCAGTTATTAACTCAGTATAGAATCCGGTCGTCAAGGAGGGGGAATACACTAGATATGATTTTGCTAAACCTCTGAAGTCCCTTAGATTAACTAGTTAGTGTGGGAAGTAGGAACCGGCCGCCGTTTCAATTGCACCATTCCTTTCATGTCCGGGAACAAAATCTTCTTGAAGGTCCAATTAGGCGGGCGCTCGCCGTCATCTTTCGGTCTGATGTCGTAGTTCACAAGAATATGCGCTAGCAGGAGACGGATCTCGTCTGCTGCAATGAATCGGCCGGGGCTGACAAGAAAAGCTAAGATCAGCTTCGTTCCTGTACTCTCAGGGACGCACTTTCGACTCACCATATATGTCTCCCATCTCCGAATTGGAGGTATTTGGGGTTGGCGGCAATGAATTTGTAATCATGTGGTCGTCCTGTAACCCTTCCCAGCCGGTAGAATCGATAGCCGTCGAATTGCCGGGCATCCGGATAATGTTTCTCGTCGAAGAGGACGGGTGCATTTGGTGTGAAGACGAACGTTCCTTCAGGAATGCGGAGACCGTTACTGAACGTGTAGTCTTTTGTAGCGCGTCGCGCAAGAGAACCTAGGAGCAACCTCAGAGTCTGGTCGCTATGTACGACATGCAATGATTTACTGACCTGCATCAAGGGGGTTAAACCGCTGACATTCTTTGACAAAGCTATCCAATTTCTCCATGGATTCGAGTCCTTCTTTAGTCCACTGACGGCCATTCCTATTCAAAACGGCCACCACTTCCTCACGTAGTGGCTGCACGTATTCAGGCCGGCTGGCTAGGTCCATCAGACAATGGACCAATACCTAGGCATTGCGGTAAGCTGATCAGTCTTGATCGCGTTGGCCTCCTATGTGGACCTCACCTGCGTAGTAGTATGGATGGCACCAAACACGGCTGATGCCACGGACCGAGCAATGTCTCGGTCGGTGTATGTCCCAGGGTCGGTACGAGTCCAGAATGAAATCCAATCCGTAATATCCTAAGTCACAGCATCAGCATTCGCATGTCGACGCATTGAAGAGACTAGTACCTGTGGCTCGCTCCGGGAACTTGCTTGCCTCTTTTTCAATTCATCCATCACAATCCTATCAAGCCGCGCTGATATCTTCGGAGCACTGCAAAATTTCGCAGCTAACCTATGAATGCATTAGCTTCTAAGAGAAGTCGAGAGGTAACGTTTTTCCTACGGCTTCAAAACCTCTGGAAACATAGCAATAAAGAACCCACTGGTTGGCACTGCATTGCCGTACTCTGCGAATAGATCAATGAGCTCCGTATCTCGAGACAAAGGGTACCCTACCAGGGATTTGGCTGTTAGATGGGCCACAATCCTGGTTCCCGTCGCGAAACAGCAAAGGTCGTTCCAATCTTCATCGCCAAACATGGTCTCCGCGTCGAAGGCGTGATGGAGCTCTTTCACAAACTCCTCAAAATATGGGTCGCTTTTGGTTGCAGCCCGAGTGCGCTGCCAGGTCAGGGCCTTTGCCACAATCGGGACAGGTATTTTATGCACACCCTCTGCCGCGCCCGGGACGGTATACTTCGCTTCGAATAACTACACAGATTAACGTCAGCATGTAAGCTTTCGGGCCATGGTTGTGTTGAGCAAAGACTTGCCTCGGCTGTGACTGCATTCGCCGAGAAGCGTTCGTCGGTGAAATTGCGATACTCGCGCACCATTGCATCATTGCAGATAAACACTTCCCACCGAGTTGGAGTTGATACTTGAAAGGCGAAGTCACTGTGCTGTATGGAATGCGTCAAACATAAGACTCTGGGTGGCAGTGCAGGGCTACACACCTTCTGATAGCCTTCATCGATTAATGATCTTGCTTGCACTGTCCACCGGAATGCTGCAATCCAAGACCCAATGAGCCCATGGCCTCCAACTACCGGGACGTTGACCTTTCTACCTTAGCTGGGCTGTCACTTTCAAATGTACGGCGGGGCCACGTACCCATGATCTATAATATCTGTACCATCTGGTCGCGATCTGCTGAATAAGGATAGCACAGAAAACATAGCCCCAGACAGGAGCGACGAACGGGTTGGCTAACTGATACTCTACCAGGCCCTTGAAATAGACCAACGTTCTCCCTAAGAGTTGAGACATTGACGATAGGATAGTTAGTTTCTCGAGCAACTCGACAAAGTAGGGAAATCTCAATTAAACGCGCCTCGGTAGACCAGACCACTCATGTGATAACTATGATAACCTGAAGACGCCAATGGCCAATGTCACGTAGGTAGATGGACGCGCTGATGATTGAGATGCCCGCTGAATCAATACGGACGGCTTTATCAGGCTGGCATTAAGAACCAGCATAAGTAATCAGGACCATTTAGCGACAGACATGGCAGCTGACAGTGTTGAATCGTCTTCATCCCTGTGCTTAATATCGATACGGGGCTAAAATGGATTGACCTACGCCCTCGTCTTCAGCTGGCTTCTCTACGTCCAGTGAGAAATGGGATAACATGGCAACGAAGCAAGGTATATCCCTTATACTATCGGGCTAAATCAGCCCAGAAAGAATAAAGCTTACTTTGGGAGTTATTGCGGGGGCTTACTTGAGTCACTTGAGACAATGATGCTGTTTGTTTGAATTCTCTTTTTCTTTGTTCCTCGACTTCTTCCATCGGCGGATGGCTTTGCTGCCCTTCATCTTTCGTTGGGAACTGTTATACCAAGCCTCTGTGGGGTGAAGAAATCCAATGCCCTAATCCAATGCCGTACCCCCCAAACTACCACCTACTCTATAACCCAGGATGGTGATACAAAGATGTTTCTAAACAGTCAGGACGAAGGACTTAAACCCAAAGAATATAGTCAATACGAATTCGAAAGTTGGCGAGCTACACAGGGACCCAATAAGCGGCGTATGCCCAGAAGTAATCATCCATCAGCCATGGCCTAAACCGTCTTCCGATCGGCATCTAAACCAATTCTCCTCTCATAACGTTTAACATAATAAAAGCAAACTCCATAAGAACCATCGACAATGAGCCAGACGAAAAAGCACCACATTATCAAAGGTTTGCCCAGCCATGAAAATGCCTGTGGCCAGTATTTGTAACGCAGCCAGGCTGAGATTACCACCGAAAAAGAGCCCAGGAAGCGGGAAAGCCTGGTAATGAGGGTTAGTACGCGATGGAGTGTACTATTAGCAAATCAACCAGGCTAATACTCACCAGAGTGTGTACGAGGCTCCTCGGGTGCTCGCACGAGTGATCAGCTGGCAGAGCCCTCCGACACTGAGCAGCAGCTGACAGAATGCAGCTCCCCAATTATAGGCCAGTGCTGGGCCGATCTCCGCTGCCAGGGCGAGGTGGCCTGTGAGAAAGCCGATTATCCCCAGTATAAAGATCAGTGGCAGATTGTGCATCACTAAAGGCGCATGGGTCCATTCCTTCGGCCCAAATTTAATTGCTGTGTATATGACGCCTAGGTTGATGGCAAGGCCGCTCAGAAAGACCCCTTGCTCATACAGAGTCTTTGATGGGTATATGAGGCCATACACAATTTCCCATGCAATATTGCAACAGAGTGGCATAATAGCCATTCCATATGTACGACTTTTGAACGACCCGTAGACCATGTGAACATAATTAATAACCCAACCGATTCCCATTCCTATGACGAAAATATCTGCAATCCATTCAACTTCACGATACGCAGCTGGGGCCTGTGATGAGCCAAACCCGTCCATTACGTAGATCCGGTTCGATGTAAGGTAGCGTGGCTGTTGCTTGTCGTAGACTCTAGTCATATAGCAATGAAACAGAGATTCAGAATGAATTTAATTGCAAAGCCCAATGGCACAGAAACCAATTTAATACTTCTGAAGATACCACATATCAGTGGCTACCCGTAAAAATAGCCAATCATCCTATGTGCTTCAACAAGATATTTTCAGATGGAAAGCGCGGCATGTACGCCCCAATCGGGGACTCAGCTTGAAGCGTATGGAAAGCTTACAAGTTATGGTCTCAAATACTCCGAAAAATCATCATGTCACCCTTAGCATACGTCGAAACTACGCCTACACTCCAAAAAAAAGCCCTTCAACAATATGGACTCTACACTATTTTACTTGTTCCTTCTTTCGGCAGTTGCCTCATTCTATATGATGTACATCTCATTATTCAACAATGGATTTTTCAATATTCTTTCGCACCAACTGGCGACTAGAGCGCTTCCTGGGGAATCGAATGTGACCCTTCTATCAGTATATACTGGACTAAAGGCTCTCGATGGTATACTGGAAAGTACTGTTATCTTCTTTTGGCCCATTACTCAAGGCCACGATGTAGGTTTGACCATGATGGGATTGATGTTTTCGGGAGGTATGGTCGGCATTTGGATGATCGTTGTGGTCGATATTTGTCGGGCAGGCTCATTCATGCGAGGCATGACAGTGTGAGTTGCACATGAGGAAGGTCCTGGCCAAATGGGACATGAGGCTGATAACTCAACTCTTGGAAGAACTCTCTTTGTTGGGATTACACAGCAGGCAGTTGGTCCTGGCATTGTGATACCATGTTACTTTGCCCTGACGTCTCGGTCCAGACCCGTGAACGAGAACTTGCGTCTTACGGAAACAAATCTCACATCAATTGACGGTCTGATCGCTTCGATGGTCATGAGCTATATCCTGCCCTTGACAATAATGTCTCTACCAGCCCCCGCAATAGTTTCCCCTCATTTTAAACAACAAGTCATCGCGGCGTGGCAGGGATGGCCGGTCTATTTTGTCATTATAATGACCGTCCGCCATTTGGTTATCGGCTGTACAGACCCGAAAAGAGCATCGGCACGCCGTCAGGTACTCTCTGCGTATCGCTTTGCCTTCTTCTGTTCCTGTATCTGTCATATGCTCTGGCTCTCTGCATTGGTGGCGTCTAAGGTTCACTCCTTCGTCCAATCACCTAAGCTCTGGTACCTGTGTCCGTACGGTGTCACGTTTCCACTTTTGAATCAGCCCACACAGGGACTCGGAGCCCTTGAGGCTGGACTGTTTACCTTCCTCCAATGGGATTCTGGTGTTGCTGCAGTGGCCACGATTGTGTGGAGCACTGATCATTACATCCAAGAACGCCACCGGGCTGGATTGGAGATCAACAAATTTAGGCTGATGCAACAGTTGCTCGGATGGATGGTGATCGATGGCCCCTCAGCTACGGCTGTTAGACTCGCCTGGGAATCGGAAGGATGCTCGTATGTGCGACATCCTGATCGAGGTGTTGGAAGTAGGACAACATCACAATGCATCTGAGAGTCCTAGACGGGTACGTTTAGAATAGGTCCAGTTGAAACTACAATATGGGGCTTGCCAGTGATTGAGATATTGCAAATCTGTGTGAGACATGGGCGAAGAATGGTTACGAATACGACTGCATTACTACTTGCTGTCATTAGGCTTTGTTTATCTTGCTTTGTTATTGCTATTCCGACCATGCAAGACACGCTGCCGCTCGGAGGTCAGCTCCGAGATACCCGCCAGCGTTATCCTTGCTATAGAGACATCAATGTACGTAAGCGAACAGCATGTGGTCTTGGGAATGTCTTTACCGTGTGACCCTGGAGCAGAATAGATAGGGGGTATCCAACGATGCCAACTTTGCGATAAGTAGGATATGTTTCACAATTCAGAGTAAAATGAGGTTGTTTGCTCCATCGTGACATGAGTGACTCGAGCCACTCTAAAACTCCTACAGGTATGGACAAACTCACCGCAACGGTGGCTAGGTTTAGTTATTTGTTCGAGGAAGAGAAGGGCTCCATTTTGATGGCTATCACGCTTGTCATCCTCTTTACGCGGTTCATAATCCCAAGCCCAGCGAAACGCAGCAATGTGTCTGTACCAACTGTTACTCTCTTCAACCCTTATCTGCCGGAATTCCTGAGCCGTGTATGGTTCAATTCAACAGCTCCTACTGTTATATACAAGGGATACCGACAGGTGAGCAGGCGATCGCTTAAAAGCTTTGCGCTTGTTACTCAAAGAGAACTTAGTATAAGGACCAAGCATTTCGTCTTCTCAAGCCAGATGGAGATATCATCGTACTGTCGAATAAGTACGTCGAGGAGCTACGGCAACTACCTTTCACGACGCTTAACGCTTTGGAAGCGGTGTTTGCGGTGAGGGCTACAATACCTCGTTAATGTCTATGGACTGTAGCTTATGGATGTACTCTTCTAGGACCATGTTGGCAAATACACGACGATCTTGAACGACAGTCATCTTCATACAGAGGTTATACAGAAGCGCCTGACTCCTGCTATCAGTGTGTCAATCCTACTGCACAGGTCTGACTATGCCATAGCTAATACAAGGCTCGATTAGGTCGATTGATACCAAGGATTATAGACGAGTTAGACCATGGCTTTGACGTTGAGATGCCAGAATGTGAAGGTGGGCTCATCCTCCCTTATCCACATTCGTAAATGTTAACAAGCTATAGATAAATGGGTCCCAGTCAGGCCGTACGAGGTGTTCCTCCGCCTAGTCGCTCGAGCCGGCGCTCGCGTGTTTGTCGGACCAGAAATATGCCGTAGCGAGAAATGGCTGACCGCTTCAATCGACTTTACAAAAAATATATTCATGACAATTACACTGCTACGTCCCATACCTAGCTTCCTCCATCCCATTATCGGGCCGATGTTACCCAGTAGCCGGAGCCTGGATACACAACTGCGATACGTCCAAGATGAGCTCCTCGGTCCAGAAATAGCGAAGCGCCGGCAGAGCGAGGCGGAGGGAGATCGAGACTACCAGAAGCCGGATGACTTCCTGCAGTGGATGATGGATCTTGCTCAGAATGATAATGAGGGCGATCCAAGGAATATAGCCCACCGTCTGCTGGGTCTTACCAGTATGGCAGTGGTGCATACAAGTGCCATGTCCATTACTCATGGGTTGTATGATCTGATCACCATGCCTCAATGGCTTGAACCCCTCCGTCAGGAGATCCAAGAGGTCATGCCCGACTGGAAGTCCACCAGTTACAGTAGTTTGGTTGCGCTTCGGCGATTGGATAGCTTTCTCAAGGAGTCGCAGCGCTTCAATCCCCCGGGCGAGCGTAGGTTATCTACAATTCTATTTCATTGCATATTCGGATACTAATTGTGGATCGTTTAGTATCCTTTCACCGGGTGGTGAAGAAAGACCTGGTCCTCTCCGATGGCCTCCGACTTCCAAAGGGCACCCACATTTGCATGGCATCTGGACCCATCGGCATGGACACCAAGTACGTCTCCAACCCTGATACTTTCGACGCTCTCCGCTACGTTGACGGGGACAAAGCCCAGTCCCAGTTTGTCCACACCAGTGCTACAAGTATGCACTTCGGACTGGGTCGGTATGCATGTCCCGGTCGCTTCTTTGCAACTTTTGTTTTGAAGGCCATCCTCAGTCGGTTTCTAGTGGAATATGACTTTCAATTTGGCTCTGTTCAGATAAGGAGGCCAAAAAATGTGTTACTCGGTGATAAAATCGTGCCCAATACCTCTACCGATGTGTATGTGCGAAAGCGCACGGCGTCGCGGAGTACAGCTTAGATAGATAAGACATGTGTCCAGAGTTTTATTAATGCTTACTATATGTTGGAGATATCCAGTCAGCTAGTATCACAAGTGTCGTACTGATGTGGTTTGAATTGAATATTCCTCTCTTCTCCAGTCGTAGATGTAGTGTGCTCCGACTGTGGGTGACTTGGGGCCTCTACTCTCTCTAACCCTGGCTCCCTTCGTAGAGTGATCCCATTTTCCTATGATCCTACCAACCTTAATGATCTAGTAGGCAAGTCTTTGTGTACTATTTGTCTACATAAATGTGATCTGTAAGGGACTGAATGCATGGAATCCGAGATATTGACATGCAGTGCACATACAGAGTACCTGGCAATATATATCTCGGCCCCACCGATAAACCCTAACTTCAAACCAACGACGCTCACTTGCTTAAACCATGCTTTTCTGCCAGAGGAGCCAAATTACTGCGATTGAGGTAATTTCTTAGTTTCCAAAAGTAGTATTGAACACCTGCCGTGTCTGAATTCTAATCCTAATAGTCAATGGAGTCGCCCAAAATAGCAATGATGAGCATGAACCAACATCTCACACGGAATAGCCAGCGTTGACCCACATGGAAAGATAACCGCGACCAATAAGGACCAGAGAAACAGTCGCAGTTTCTTTATCGGTGTCTGGTTAGTCTGACAGGGAATATACGAAGCGCCCAAGGCCTGATTTGCGACAAGAAGATCCCGAAAGGAAAATCTCTCCGCCAGGACCAAGTTTCACTTCCACCACGACTCCTCCCCAAATGAGTTATCTTATGGTCACATCTTACGATTTTTTCTTTGTTCCATGCTCCCGAATCCACCCGAGGAGTTAAGTTTGGTTCCCACGATCAAGCCTTCCGCTGGTTCTTGACAACGTTTTTCCAAGACTTGCTTCTGTTCCGAAGCCCTTTGTGCCAAGAGGCGCCACGAGGGGCTTCTCCGGATCTTCGGCGGGGCAGTCTTGAGGCTCGCCCAGACATGCGAGGTGAAAGCCGACCCAGTCTCCCGAAGCAGTATCGGGGGGGTTTTGATAGCCATTTGTGATTCAAAATCGAAGATGCCGTGGTCGGAGGAATTCCGCGATGGGGAACACCGAGGTAGAATTTTAACGCAGGATGCGAATGCCTGCCCTTCGACAGGATTATGTGTCTTGAAGAATGCTCGGTTGAGATGTAAGGAGGTGGACACACGCTGATCAGATCACCTAAACAATTACCAAACCGATTCACAGGCCAGAATCACGAACGTGGCCGACAATAGCCCATTTACAAACAACTTCCAAATGAGGTCATGTAGGGCTTCCTTTCTCCCTCCCAGTATCGTACGACCTCCACACCCCAGGAGAAAGAGAGAGAAACAAAAAACCCCCACAAGAGCATGGGGAAATAAGTTTAAAATTGACTCAAAACTAATCCTCTTGGCTGATACAATTTTTCGCGCACGAGGTGCCACTCTTGCATGGACGCGAGGCCCACGGATCATGTTCATGACCTTCTGACCCTCCCCGTGCGAGTAATTCACTGGCATCCTTTGTGTGAATCCGATGGTTCAATTGGTTCCGTAGTCGTCACACCAATTCACTCCGACCCCCCGCGTCCAGGTTGGGTTTGGGATGGTTAGCGCCTCTGGGCATCAAGGGCGGGCCGATTCCAGAGGAAATACCACCTTGAACGGCAACTCCGACTAGTGTGGCTTGCCAGCGCTGGATACGCTTGGACAACCACCTCAGCCTTAGCTGCTTGGCGCTATCTTGGCTTGTTAAGATTGGAAGCTTTTCGCGGGGAATGTTGGCCTGCAACCTGGGGATTTGTGGGGATTGACCTCAATGCATCAGGTGGGCTGGGCACATTACTTCCCAATAGGGACGAGACCATGGGTGGGAGTGAAATCACTGCTGTCATGTATAAAGAGGTATCCGGGGAAGTGTAATCATGATGTCGTTGCGCGACTTAAATAGACGATCATTCTCGCCCGTTTTCAAAATAGGCCACTTCTCTTTTTCTTTTTCTTTTTCTTTCCCTTTCAGTGAGGAGTACCTGGCAACATGAGTACTGCGAACGAGCCAGCGGAGCCCATCCCCACTGGCATCCTAGCCACAGCAAAGCAAGCATGGGGCGATCTGTTCAAGTGGAAGCAACGAGTCGTAGTGACCAACGAGTACGGGGAGACTCGTACTGAATGGCAAGAGCCCGATCCCATCAAGAACCCCATCAGCTTGTTTGCGCAGCTCAGTGCCCGCGATTGGGTGTTCTTCCTAGTTGGCCTGACAGCCTGGACGGCAGATGCGTTCGACTTCCACGCCTTGTCCATCCAGCAAGTTAAACTAGCCAAATACTACAACCGCACCAAAACAGAAATATCCACGGCAATTACACTGACGCTTCTTCTGCGAAGTGTTGGCGCCGCCTTCTTTGGTTTGGCTGGTGACAAGTTCGGCCGTAAATGGCCCATGGTGTTGAACATGATTGTATTAGGGGTGCTACAGATTGCAACCATCTACAGTCACACGTTCCAGCAATTCCTGGCTGTGCGGAGTCTATTTGGTCTTTTTATGGGAGGTGTCTATGGAAACGCCATCGCCATGGCGCTGGAACATTGCCCGTAAGCGTCGCGATCAGATAGCTATTGTCCGAATTGACTAACCTCTCTTAACCTCTCTTAGCGTCAATGCTCGTGGTCTCATGTCGGGCATTCTGCAACAAGGGTATTCCTTGGGATATGTCTTTGCCGCCTGTGCCAACCTTGGAGTTGGTGGAGCTACCGATAGTTGGAAGACAGTCTTCTGGGCTGCAGGTCAATACCCTCCCATACACACAATGTAGATTCAAGCTTACGACTGCTTAGCTGGTATCTCGATCGGGGTTGGAGTTATCCGCATCTTTTTCCCCGAATCAAAACAGTTCCTCGAAGCCAAGAAGGCCGGCAAGAAGTCCATGAGCGCAGGGGCATTCTGGAACGAAACCAGGCAGATGTTGGCCCAGGAGTGGAAGATGTGCGTGTATGCCGTTATTCTCATGACCTGGGTAAGTACTCATTCATCTCCACAATCCAATAAATCAACGACAACCATAAAGGGTAAAACCAGGCTAATTGTCGTAGTTCAACTACTACTCTCACACCTCGCAAGACTCCTACACCACATTCATGTTAACCCAGAAGGGAATGGAAAACACCGGCGCCTCCCGCGCCTCCATCCTCATGAAAACCGGCGCTTGCGTCGGTGGCACGATCATCGGATACTTATCCCAGTTCTTTGGCCGCCGACGCGCCATCATCGTTTCGGCCTTGATTTCGGGTATTCTTATCCCAGCCTGGATCCTCCCAGAGGGTGAACGGGCATTGAGCGCAACTGGATTCTTCATGCAATTCTTCGTTCAGGGTGCCTGGGGCGTTATCCCAATTCATTTGAATGAGCTCTCACCACCGGCCTTCCGGTCCTCTTTCCCTGGTATATATATATATACTCTCCCATCGCAACTTTATTACCCAGATTATCTAATATGGAACAGGCATCACCTACCAAGTAGGTAACATGATTTCATCCCCCTCCGCACAAATCGTCAACGCCATCGCCGAAAAGACCTTAATCACTGGTTCGACTGGTGAACCGGCGCCCGCTTACGGACCTACCATGGGCGTGGCTACGGCTATTATCGCGACGGGAATCATGGTGACTACGGCGTTCGGACCCGAGAAGCGTGGGCGGAGATTTGAGACTGCTGTTGCGGGTGTTGAGGAGTCTGAATCGAAGAAGGTCCTTGACTTGGAGAAGGGTGATGTGGCAGAGCAAAAGGCTACGGAGGAGAAGGTCGAGCAGGTAGAGAAGGTAGAGAAGATTTAGGCTTGATATGCTGCACTAAGATGGGAACTGGAATGAAAGATACCCAATATCTGAGTAGAGGATGAATGCTACATCATAGTTCAGATATACAATTCACAATTACCTTTACAGCTAGCTCTACTACAATTATTGCTCTATGTACTCAGTAGACGGTGTCGCCCTGGATAGTGTAGATTAAACATTGAACCCACGGCTACGAAAGAATCAAGAACTACCGATTAACAAAGAATTGCCTCGGACCGATAATAGCCCAGAACAAGAAATGAATAACCAGCCGATATTCATCGGGCCATTCGACAATTGTAGAGATGACAAATGGCCGAATTGGGAAATCCTCCGAGCTCCATTTTTGATCGACAAAGAAAGCTGCGGGGAAATCCGGAGTTCAATTTTTGCCAAGTATAGGGACGTGGGGTGTATGTCTAAACATTGAACACGTTGCATTAGAGCATAAAGCTGGCTTGGTCATAATTGCATGTATGATTTCCGTGTCTTAAGTGCGTGGAAGGAATTGAAGTGGCCGACGATTTAGAGAAAGCCCTGACATATATGAACATAGTAACTCGTAAATTCTTCTCAGTCAATGAAAACCCCTACCTGGATCATAACGTAAAACAACGTATTATAGAAACTCACACATACATGAATGGCAATACCATGAAATAAAATCCTAACTCGTAAACCCAAACCACTTCATATCCTCATCCCCATGAATCTGTATATTGTGTCCAACACCCCCCGCCAAGATCCCCTGAACATTCGGTCCCCAAGTGGTCCTGCTCCAGTTCGCCTCAGGCGTATTCGGTTCAGTCGATTCGGGAGCATCAAAGTTATACCCGAAGACGCCCGCCCATTGCTTACACGTCTCGTTGTAGTTCTGGGGGTACAAGGTGGCATCGACACTACCGTGGTAGATCTGCATCTTGGGCCGCGAGCCACTGTAGCCAGGGTACATGGCTTCAGCAATACTAGCCCAGTGCTCGGGGGTCGTGATAGACTGGCCCTGAGAGCAGGTCGAGTTCCAGGCGTCGGGTTGGTCGGCTGTTGAGAGGAAGCAGCCGGCTGGGACGCCGGCGTACGCGATTCCGGCGGCGAAGAGTTCGGGGTATGTTGCTGCCATTACATTCTAGTACTATCAGTTTAGTTGCTTCATGAAGAGGCCAGGGCTTTGGAAGTTTGGTGAACATACGGTCATCATGGCACCAGAGCTAGTACCCGTGACGAACACCTTGCTTGCATCTGCGTTATACTGCTTGGTCGTCCAGGTTACCATGTTGGCGATAGAGTTGCTATTTCCGCCGCCGTTGTGCGTGAGCGTTGCTTGAGAACTGACGTCCCAGCATGTTCCTTCGTAGGGGCTTTCGGGGTAGATGACGATGAAGCCGTGTGTTTCGGCTTGTTGGGCGTAAGGGGAGCCTTGGTAGTATGCCTGGGCGGTTCCTGTGCCTTTGGGTATCGTTAATATGCGGATGAAGGATATAGATGGAAGAGTACGCACAGTAGTGGATTGCAACTATTATTGCAGGATTGGGAGCTAAGTTTGTGGGTACGTAGATGTACATCCCAACGTTGCTAGGGTTGTCGCCGAAGTCGGTGACTTTTTCGAGGGATCCTGCTCTGGGAACTAGGGATCTGCCATTGTGTATAGCTCTGGCACTGCAGGTGAGGGCACAGACGAGATAAGTGAGGAGATATGACAAGAGGATCATGTTTATTATAGCACTGATCGAAGTTGGAGCTTTGTGGCCAGGATGTGCTATTTTGCAGAGATATTCCTCCATCGAGCCATAACAGCGAGGGACAGGCAGTTCTTAAATACTCCATATTTATCCTCATGACAACTTCATTGTTGCAGCGCAGCATCACACGCCCTTTCTATTGTAGATTGAATTAAATCACTAATGTGCACAATCATTCACTGTCGGTCATTTGATCCCGGACGAACGGAATTCTCCCCTCCAATCTCGATGCTCAAGCCCATCCCGCATTGACAGGGGTGTACATCACCAATGTTGCAGAAACCCTTGTCCTAATTTCAATCGAGCAAACGGCATTGCGGACGACAATGCCGTTCGGCTAATACTCCGTGACGAATTGTGCCAGATATACTTGCTCTCGGCTCATTGGTCAATCGTGTTTCAGGTACAGGTTCTCCATGCGGGGGATCTTCACTTCCCTATTTTCCAGTATATCCGGTCATTTAGGCAGAAGAAACTGGTTAAACCCTGACATCTAGCCTGTTCTTGCATCATGGCTAGGTTAGGTAGCTCTTATGAGCGCCTGTGTGCCCGGTGTAGATCCACAGCGCGTTTGCGCTGCGGATTTTGTAACTTTTGTACTAGTATCAATAGCCTATCTGGAAGCAACTAGCTTGTTGACTTTGTCACTCCATTCAATTACTCAGAAATTCGGGGCACATATGGTGCCTTTGCTTTATTTAGTGCCATTTCTGGTGGACATGAATCTCTATTGTTGTATGTATAATACGCCAACTTCCCCGATTAGGCTTTTGTCTCAAATATAGGAGTCTGATTCACCCGGTTCTAGATATACACCAGCCTCCATATTACGACTCCGGACAGATTGACGTTCTAGAAAGTGTGTAAGCCAAGCACAGATGATGGATTACTTTAGCTTCAGTGCTTGAGTTAATCTTTCAAACTGTGCAAATAGTCTCTCTTCTCGCTGCTTCTGTTGCTCTCGTCCCTGCCTGCTCAAACTGCGCATGTGGCTTCTCTTCTTGCTCGTTCCGCTCCCGCCGTTCTTGCTCCAGCCAGTGGTGTAGGACATGGATAGCAAGTAATAAGAGACAGCAAACAGGGAGAAAGTATGCAATATTGTGCCGATTTGTACGAAGACGGAAAGAAACTATTTGAGCTATATGAATAGGTATTCACTAGAATATTCACTGTGCTATTCATTAAACTATGGGTTGACGAGGAAAGGCTCTGGTTCACTTTGATATTTGCTCAATATGGCACAGAGAAAGCTTTAGGGAATGTGTGGCGATGTATGTGCAACTGGATCTAACAGGGTGAATCAGACTCCTATATACGAGATAAAGCCCTAATCAGCGGGGTTCGCGTAATATGGCTTGACCAGGGTTTCACTAGGAAGCTGTCCTTGGTATATACTTAAGCTAGACTCCTATATTTGCTAAGCTTTCGTTCATACTCTACATTATCTCATCGTGATCAATAATAGGGTAATATAGGTGCTGTATTCAGTAAGACAGTGTAGCGAATGACCATAGACTACACACTACTTTCCCTAAGCTACATTGCGCGGATATACAAGTGAATCGAAAAATTCTTCGTCAACCCACAGGTTATTGAATATCTCACGGAGTTTTATATATACCCACATCATTGCTTCTGCTATGGTTGGTATAGCTACATACATTTAATATCCTACGCACTTGTTACTAGGCAATAGTCCAATCCAGCCAACCACGCCCTCATTTAGCCTCTTGTGTTTCTTCCTCCCTTCTCGTTTGAATAGCCTTGTGGTACACAGCAGAAGCTGGTGCCAATTTCCTGTTTGGAACACCCGGTACACAGCAGACGCTGATACGGATTTCTCCTAGAGACGCCCGTGTTGGTATAAAGCAGAAGCCGGTGCCAAATTGCTGTTTGGAAAACCCGGTACACAGCAATAGTTTACTCACACTGTCGCTATCTATCTGACTTGTCTTGCATATACTAGGCCATCATGACTTCCTTGAAACCTCTGCACGCATACAATCTCAGGGGCGAACAACCTCAGCGGCTTCAAGATTTTGCGTCGGACTTAAAGAAGGCCTTGGATGCCGTGACCCCGACTACTCAGGGATACTACCACGATGTTTCTGTGCTGGCCCTACATTGGCAGAACGATGAGATGGGCGTCGGTCGTCTTGAAGCCGAACTCATTAATATTTTCGGGAGAGTCTACAATTTCAGGACCGAGAGTTATCTAATTCCAGTCAATAACTCATACAATTCTTTGACCGCTAAGCTCCTTTCATGGTCTAATTCCAGGGGAGGAGAACATACACTTAGGATAGTGGTGTATTCCGGGCACGCACAATATGCCGGTACAACGGATTCTAAATGGTATCTAGCGTATGTTACTCACCCCTCTCCTCTAGATAACCTTTACGTAGCTAATAACATCGACAGGGGGAGGGCCGGTGCAGCAGGAAACCTCGTGGGGGCTAGGATTGACTGGAGACGCATAAGTGGCGTAATTGATACTATGGACGGGGACGTCCTTTACATCTTCGACTGTTGCTCCGCCGCTTCGGTGGCCATGAAAAGTGGCCCGGAGACGATTGCGGCTTCGGGATGGGAGCAAACGGCAACAGCGAACCTCCACTCTTCGCTCACGCAAGTCCTCATAGACACCCTTGACGACCTGAGAGGAGCACCTGAGACTGCTGCCGGAATATACGCTCGACTCTTCCGAAATGCGTACCAAAACCAGATAGGCGCTTGCCCTGTACATGTACCGAAGGACGGGTCTCCAAGTATCACTCTCCAGAAACTGCAACCAAGAGAGGCACAGAGACTACAGGCTTTAAAGGCCCCTGGATTCAACAGGGTGCTTATCAGTGTCAAAATCCATGATGCCCTCTCAGAGCTGGATCTGAAATCATGGACCAAGTGGCTTACGACCAACATTCCATCTGGAGTTTTGGCTGTAGATGTAAAGACAGAGGCCGCCTTTCAGGGATCTGGTCTTATCCTTGTCACAATGCCTGTACAATTGTGGACAATGCTTGAAGATCGCACTGCCTATAGCTTTGTCGCGCATGTGACCTCAAATAATACCCTTCCCTGGCTCACTCAATCTCTCCCTATACGCCCTGCGGCTCCGTCTGGGCCAGAGAACCAACCCTTCCATCGCAAAGGAAGCAAGTAGGCTGGTCTATATGTTTTCCACAATCATAGTGCGATCATCTTTAAGTGATCAAAATACTACCAATGTAGAACTATATGCTTAAACTCGCGCTCTTCCTGGCTGATACCCAGTCCAAGTTGAATCCCTCCAATAGTATTTAATTTCCGGTAGAACAGGCACAGTTTTCTCATTTGAGTGACCCAGACCTGAACCTTAGAAAGACTACCACTGCCAATATGAATATGTAATAATCCTCTTAAACCAGTTTGTTCCACGGGCCTTTACGAGTATTCAGACATCGCTACGCCCGGCATCTCTATGGAATGTAACGACCTAACAGAGGAAGCAACCTGGACCTGTCAGTCAATTCCTGGGAACTCTTCTAATTCGTTCGACCACTATTTGGATATGGTCCATTATGGTAGCCTCTATCGATCACTTCTTGTTGATTTCGCCTACAAACTTCCGAGTCGCTTCGTTTTCGCCCTTGAAATTGCGTTTATATAAGGGACAAAGGATGAATTGATAATAGACTGTCGGTCATCGACCCCAGCACCGACGTTTACATGGGTAGGCGTAACGCCAGACCTTACTGAAGGCTCTGAGACAATCAGATCCGTTCTTACGGGAAAATATTCTGACAGCGTCCTGTAAGCCACTAACAATAGTAGTGCAGTCGAGAAAAAGCTAGATCTACAAGAATGCTCGGCGCATCTATACGTAAGGCAGTATACAGGCAATCGAGTCTCGGCCCGAAACCGCAGCATTGGACCTTCTACAACCCATACTTTATGTAAAAAAGGCATACAGCTCTGCGGTGTTTCATCTCGTCCCTACTGACGGGTCGAGAACTTCTTCAAGCAATTCAACATACAGCATCTGTAGTGATTTCTAGTCACAACTCACTTCCCTTTCTAGGATGGAACTAGACCATATGGCTGTAGCGAAGGGTAGAAGCGAGCGTGCTGGAGTTACTTATGATCACTCAACTAACCTACGGGGCAATCGGCGCTTAGGTTAGGTCTCTAGCCACAGGGAGAATGGTGCAGGTCCCAGCTTCGCCAACAGAACTGCATCCTCTCCTCCCACAGCCTCACTTTGTCAGCACCCATTCAGGATTGTTGAAATGTTGCGAGACGATACTCCGACTGTAGATACATGCCGAAACGGGGCTACTCAAAATTAAATCAGAGCCATAGACTAATTTCCGGACCACTACCAAATAATATTTATTCAAATTGCCATTCTAAGAACTACCATCAACACACAGACCCACATACGATGCGCCAGTACGAATATTCCCCACGTCCAGCAGGGTCCAGTACTATTCGCGTGCTTCTCCTACTGCCCAATACAGACGACACCGCTTCAATCAGCTGCCAGCTTATCAACTACTCTCTACCAACAACAGGCAATAGTTATCTCCCATATGAGGCGCTGTCTTATGTGTGGGGTAGTGAGAGCACGTCTCGATGTATCTTTCTAGATGGCTCAACTCTATCTATTACGGACAACCTCTACGCGGCACTGTTGCATCTTCGAGATCGTCAGTTTCCTCGCATATTATGGGTAGATGCTGTAAGTATAAACCAGCAGGATGACCTGGAAAAAGGTCATCAGATTCAGCTAATGCCAACCATATACAGTCGAGCCAGCCATGTGATAGTTTGGCTTGGAAGAGCTGCAGATCACAGCAATCGAGCACTTGTTAATATCCGTCTCGCTGCAGAGTATGAGTCTTCAGGAGATGAACCTACAACCCCGCGGCGAAAGGAGACAAATTGTACTGCCATTTTAACGCTGCTACAACGACCGTGGTTTCGACGAATCTGGGTAGGCGATATTGGATGTGGAAATAAGATAATAGCGGAGGTACTACCGTTCTGTGATCCGTCGGACGACATTATTTCACCCCTCCTAAAACACACATTGAAAATCGCGGCAGGCAATACTGGGTGTGGAGCAAAAATAATAGCGCAGATACTACCGTTACTTGGCCAAGGGAAGGACGATCTTTCGCCCATCATACAAGACATATTCAGAGCTGTGGCAGGAAATACTGGGTGCGGGGACGGCATAAGAGAGGTTTTGAAGTCTTATGAGCTAAGAGATAACCCATTGACCTTGCAGCCAAGATTTATTACGCCAGGTTACTCTAATAGAGGAGCTTGAAGGATAGTGTAATATCACAGATAGCTGGGTCTCAGAGACTTTAATCGATATACTCAGGTCCTTAAAGTGTTATCGCGGAGATGCCTCTCGTGGCTGTCGCCGAGCTCAGTAATGAGCCCTGCGAGGTTGTATAGATTTCTGGTTCTTACATGGTGGAACTACATAATTAGCAATGAACCTTGTCGGGACACACTTACTATTTGAAATTCAAATAGCTTTTCTATCAGAGCTCATTAGGTTTCGTATTAAATCACAGGCAAGACTATTAAATACTTGTTGACTATAACCGGTATAGCTTCAAAATGGGCTTCGTATCAGGAGATAGCAGGGCGGACAAAGTGTAATTACTATTCTCACGATTGGCAATCTGACCATTACTAGAAATCCTGTATGATCTAGTCATATCGGTACTAATAAAGAGGTATCCAGTCTAAACCCGATGGAGATTTGGTTTATTCTTATATCTATTGCCGGAAAGGAAAGCTAGTATACTGAGTGTGCAATTGTAAAGAATATACATGGGCCTCGACTTACATAAATTCGACGAAACAACGCACAATATAAATTGCTATCAGAGAAACATTTCCCCTTCTCTCAACAAGGGACAGCAAGAACACTATAAGTGGCTGTTTTCTTGATATACGCAGAAAGCCCTATGAATGTACATGTATTGAGGAAAGCTTCCTCTTGCTTATCATATCAAGATCCTCCAAGGTTATCATGTCACCTTGATTTCACACATTTTATGCGCTATTCTCTCTAATACTATGTTTTTATTCTTTTCATTCCTTTATTAAAATGGGTGAACGTACTAGTGATTTAGCGTTGCAACCTGGACTTTGGGACTCTACAGTCAATGTGGTTAGACCATCGGTTCCACCCAATAGCAACTATCCGAGACCCTTCTCCATCCAGGCCAACATTCAGGCAGCCACTAGGCATCATCCGCCTCATGACACTAAAAGTACCCTAGCATGGCTAATTTCAGGGGAAGTTGCAAAATTATAAAATTGCCATTTCCTTACAATCAAAGAATGTCAGAGACATCATCCATACCAGTGAATTAATGACAATGGCACCCAGTGCACTATATAGCCATATCCGCAGTAACGGCCACGCCATTACCAAAGTACATCGCGAGGCTCAAGATGAGTTACAAATAGGTAAGTCGACGATCCCGGTGATCGAATTATGCCGAGAATAGATTAAATTTTAAACTGATCGTCACAGTCGATCGACTCCTGGAGCCCCAAACCATCGTCCACTTTCTAGAATGTTGTAACGGAGCTCCACTTCCTAACGGGAAGCAGTCGACGCTACCCCAATTAACATCCGAGGAGATTCGTAGTCTCTCTGCTAACCCGGGGGATGACCCCAACGGCGAGCCGTTTCTGCAAAGAGTGTTGAAAAGAATTGGGTCCACGGAGGACGGCGATCGTCTTTGCCTTGTGGGGAAGAATATCCACTCGGCCAAAAGTCGAGCGTGGGAGGGCATCATCCCACTTTCGGAGCAGCGTTGGCGTGAGAAGGAACTTGACCATCTTGCTAATTTTCAGGTTGCGTGTCAGTATCTTTCTTCTGTGCTTGCTGTCTTCGAGTACCTTAACAAGGCGCGTGTTGCGCAGAATCTGCGAGATACGTTTAACCTTATCTATGGACATTGGGAGGAGTACGATGCGGTTTTGAATGAACAGCGTCTTCAGCTGGATCAGGAGCCTGTTAGTGTGGCTAAGCGGTGGGCAGAGTTTATTAAAGCTCATTATGAGGTGATGACTGAGCGTGCGCATCGATGGGTCATTTCCCATGTGAACACACTGCGCGCGCCCCTTCTGGAGGGATTATTGTCACATCGTCCGATGAATGAGGATGTGGCAGATAGGGTGCAGTGGAAGATGACAGATGCTCTACATGTACTCATGGAGATCTCGGCGGTGGCGGATTATACGATCATGATACCTATGCATGGGTATAAGGGGTATACTGTGCCTGCAATTGATACCGGTATTCCGCCAGGGCTTAGGTCGTCCGATTATGAGAAGCGGCATAAAGAATATCACCAGAGGTTGAAGTTGGCTTCTCGCATGACCATGTTCCAGAATATAGGTACCGCATCTCGAGGTGTTCGTGAAGGCATGGGATCGCCGGAATCACTCCACCGTACAGCTCTGCAGCAGATTGAGAGCCAGAACAAGGTCCGACGGGAAACGAGGGGCGATCCTATAGAGCCAGTTCCGCGTGAGCCGTGGATTATGAAAAGCTTAGCTAGGGTGGAAACATCACAGAACGGTCCTGTTGGCGGATTTGGACTTGCCATCTACCGTCTGAGCTACAAGCAGAATGAGGCTGAATGGGCGGAGTTTTTGCAAAAGTTCGAGGCACATACCGCAGACTGGGGTCGGGGTCAAACGGGGTCTAACGCTATTAAACCACTTTTGAAGCTACATTGGTTGGACGGAAAGGCTGTGGGGATCCCAGAAGGGGACATCGATGCGGCGAAAAAGTGAGTAAGATGCCCATTATTGACCCCGGGAATAGCGGTATTAATCATTCACAATTTTTTAGACATTTCAACGACCATGCCACCCCCTCGTTCGAGGACAAGGACCGTATCAACGACACCGCATTTCTGGTCATTGATGATGCCTGTGTCGCTTCCTACATGGGAAATTCATACTCGGCTGCCACCGAATTCATCCCATCCGGCGATCATTTGGGCTTCGTTCTCGCAGTCGATGCTCACTATGATCCGAAGGAAGGTATTGAACGCCCAGACGAATCTCCCGGCTACCACGGACAAATGCGCATTCAGGGTAATCTGATTTGGGGAGATCTCTATGCAATGCTGTCGTCCCAGTCTGCTTTATTAGAGGACCTCTGGCCTCTGGCCATCAACCACCCAAACGGGGTCTACACTGGTCCCACTGTTCCCATGCAAGCAAAATGCTGGAGAATCCAGAATAGGATGCGATTGACTTTGATCCAGAAGCTTGTAGAATATGCAGAGGCAAAGATAAATGGGACGGCATCACCGCCACCACCAGCCCCACCCTCAGGACCTGCACGAAGCGAATCGAATGCCGCCCTTCGGGCGTACCTGCTACGACAGTTTGCGCGGGATATGCGGCGTGAAGGTAACTTACAACATGCAGTGTTAGCCGAAGAAGCAATGAATTTGCGGCCTGACGAAGAGCCGGACTGGGACAGGATTCAACGGCGCTTGGACGCTGAGGCTGAAGGGGGGAATGAGCCGGAGTCAAATATGCGAGATAGAGAGGGCCCTGATAATGGGTGTGCCCCTCAATAGACATCGTAAGAAAAGATGTGTATGAACTTAATACGGGGTAGACGAAGCTACTCTCTTCTTTCACATTGTCAATTGGATTCCCTTGGCCTTCATTCATCAATGCTTTCACTCCCTTTGCTACTAAATACTGAGCTGTAGTGCCCTCTACTAATCCTCCATGCCTTCTTAATGCATCAAATTCTATCTTATAGCCGTGTTTCTCTGGTCGAGGGACCTAATGGACTTTTGAACCCTTCAAAGCCCTTAGCTTTTATGTCAGCCAAATAGGCCCTAAACGACCCCAGCCCCCCAAAATAGAAGGATACTCCCACAGCCTTCCCAGTGACATTATGTCCGAATATCCAAGAAGGAACTTTTTCAAACATTGTTCCCGCTACTGAGGACCGACTGCGTTCTGTCCATGCGCGCTCAGCCTCTGCTAAGGCTTCGATTTCGCACTGACGTCCCGTTCGCTTCGATATCTCCTCGGCTCGTCGGACCAAATCCATAATAAATTCGACGTTAGTCTCCGCTGACGTAGGAATATTGGCAAAAGCCATGTGCGGCCCATTGACTAGAAGAAGATTTGGGAAATCATGCACAGACATCCCTACATAAGTGCTTGGGCCTGATGGTTTCCACAGATCATACAGGTTTTTCCCATCGCGGCCGCGAATGTCAACCATCGCATAAGTGCCATCCACAGCATCGAACCCGGTCGCAAAGATTATAACATCGAGCTCATGGATCGTGCCATCGGCCGTACAGATGCCGTTGGGTGTAACCTCCGTAATAGGAGTCTTCTTGATATCCACCGCAAAAACATTCTCCTTGTTGAACTTCTCATAGAATCCACCATCACACAGGGGTCGACGTCCATAGAGTTCCTTCGGTGTCAGGATGTCTCGCTTTTGCGGATCCTTGACAATACTGGCGATCTTCTTACGCAGGAACTGACATACTCCCTCATTCGCAGCTTCATTCGTGACAATATCGGAGAACCCACCAAACATGAACTGGAAGCCATTTCCGGTCTTCCATAGCTGCTCGAGTAGCTCCTCGCGGTCTTCCGGTGACAGTGACATGAATGTTCTTTTAGGCTCTGTTGTACCCATAGCAAAGACGGAGGTACGGGCATCTGCGATAAGGGCTGGATAATTTTTGTTGACCAGTGCACGTTCCTCCGGCGTAACCTCCCGGTTCCCACTGGGAACACTGTACTGCGGGCGTCGGATAAATGCATGAAGGGATTTAACCTTGTCAGCGATGGCCGTCACAACCTGGACACCCGATGATCCAACGCCGACAACACCGACACGCTTATTCTCGAGGTCCATATTTGGGTTCCACGCTGAGGTGTGGTTGATCTCTCCCTTGAATGTGGCTATCCCCGGGATATCGGGGTACTGGGCTTTAACCAGTAGTCCAAGCGCCGAGAAGAGGTATCGCACATGGAAGACGTCGCCTGTTTCGCACTGAACCTTCCAGGTCTTGGTCGTATCGTTCCATTCCGCCCGTTGCATCTTGGTGTTGAACTGCATGTGTTTGCGGAGGTCGTATCTTTCCACAACGTCGCGGAGATACTGCATGATCTCGGGTTGGGTGAGATACCATTTCTTCCAGGGGTAGCTTTGCAGGAACTCGTGGTCAAACAGGAATCGATAAAGATGACTCCATGTATCGCTCAAGGCACCGGGATATCGATTCCAGTACCAAGTACCACCGACATCACCAGCTGTATCAATGGCTTTAACATTCAGACCCTCCTTGAGAAGGGAATAGAGCATGTAAATTCCACCAAAACCGGCACCCACGACGAGGGCATCCAAATGGTGTTCCTGGGCCATAATTCTATCGTCATATGTCAGCAGTCAGCAAGGTTGAGAAAAGAAACAGCCAGTACACAACAGGCGGTTACTCCCCGCAATTTATCAAAGAATCAGGCCCTACCGTCACATACCATTAACATAAAAGCAATCCCACCGGTATCCACTCTATTCTGTTAAGCACGTTATCATACAGCACAACCCCTGCACCCCGACGAGAAACGCTTCAAGATGATGGCCAGTACGAAGAAATATCTGCCGTCAAGGCGCACGATGAGCGAAGTGGTTTATAAATAGACCAATGAGCAAGGGCCATGCGTAAGTCGCGTTGTTCTCGTCCCATATTTCCTTCTCATAACTCCTGTCTGATCCCTGTTCTTCAAGTGCGGTGGATATGTAGCGTTACTTCCATGGGTCGAACCCCTCACTTACCCTTTCAGCTGTAATCGGTCAATGTATGTTCCGAGGTTAGCATACGAGGATAATATGCATAATATTCCTGTTATGGACATGGTCTGGACTATTCTTTTGAATATTGCAACAAGTGCTGTGATGATCAAGGTCCACTTTGTCACGGTCATAGGTTGTCCGTTTGCGTTGCTTCGTCTAGGGGCTGCTGTTATCATACATATTATTTTATTCCCATACGTCAATCGTGGTTAGGGGCTTTGGTTTTATACAATGTGAGTGGACTATGCATATGCCAAAGCGGTCGACTCACGTCCAGCCCTCACCTGATCGACTTGCCCTACATAGGTCTAATATATGTAACCATTTTAACATTTCCAGACCTTTAGTAGAAACTATAATGTACATTGAAAATTGCCCTGATGTTTATCGAAGGACAATGCCTAATTTAGAACTGAGTCAAAAAGCAAATAAAACAAAACGAAAAAGAAAAAAAGAATGAAGAAAGAGTAGAAAGGCAAGATATACAAAACCAGATGGAAAGGAAAGAATTAAAATACAAAGGAAAACATAAGATAGTCCGAGATGTAGGAAAATATATCTAAGGCCTATACGAGTTACGTACCATCAACACTGGGGTTGATCATACGGCATCTTATCATTGGTAGAACACGATGCCTAGATCTAAGTTGCATCAACACAGAGCTATGTGGGTTTGAAGAAAAAAAATTATATTAGTCAGTACCGATGCTTTCTTCACGTTGTTGGACGAAAGCCTTGTATAAATAACCGAGTTCCTATTTAATTTTCTCTGTGTATATAAGATCTAGTCTACATTATCATACCAGTGCTTCCATAGTTCATCCATTTCTGCAATCAAAACTCGCAATACTCAGAAGATAGCATATATGCATCGACTAAGTTGGTTTATAATATTTTACCCAAAGTAAGCAAATTCCCAGGAAATAGCAAACATAGACAATATCTGCTCAATCTAGCATGTTCAGACCAGATACCAGGTATTAGAAAAGGGGAGGCGCAGGAACCGGGCCTCTACCACTGCTAGTCTGCTACCTCCGCAGTATCCCTCTTTACATAGGATAGATGATACTTGCTTATGCTCTTGTAAAATATATATCAGGTAAGTTTTTGCCGGGGTCTCTCAGCAATTCGGCTGTATAATTCACATAAAGTAGACTCTACTATACCCACTATATTAAATCTTCTCTAGAGATAAAAGAAGTCGAAAGCGCTAGGATACTATTAGAATCCTAAAGCTCTCATACAAGATATACTTGTCCTATTACCATCTTAAGTAAACGTGAATAAGCGCTATCAAAAGTGGCTGCAACCTTTGCCGAGTATATGAATCCTCGGACTCGGTTATGTGAGGTTATTGAGCCTTTCGCTAATGAACCATTGCCTGCAACCGGTCTGACTGCGGCCCTTCAAAGTGCCAGAGTTAGCAAGTCAGTTTACTAAATAAAATAGGTTCATAGTGGGTCAGGATTTCGTCCGCCAAGGATAGCATTGGTTGCCCTTCAATAAAGCCGATCAGTACTCCGTACAGTTCAGGCTTAAAAGCATACCGATTGAATAGAGAGGGCTGGATACATCTGCCGCCAAGTCACGCGAAGTTAAAGTTGCATATTTGGCTTAGATCGACGCGTCGAAGATACCGGTGGGCAGAAGGCTGATGAGATCATCAACTTTTGGGACGCCTGAAAACCTCGTATTCGCCTATTGTCAATATCTGTCGTCATATTCTAGGGGGGGGGATTTAATGGTACATAGGGCCAGCCTTGGTTGGTGTTAGCAATTGGTAATTCTCCTCCATAATGATACCTTCTACACAATTTTCCCTCGGCCTTGTCGCGAGTATAGCCCTCTCATCGTCCGTCAATAAGACAGACAGTCGCCCCACCGTGACTATCGACGCAGGTGTTGTCGCTGGAACCACAACGTCCATTCCGTCCTCAACTGTTACAGTTAACCAATTCCTCGGGATTCCCTTTGGTGCCCCTCCTGTGCGCTTCAGCCCTCCCCAGCCTCCTGCACCATGGCCTTCGGTCTACGATGCATCGGAGTATAAACCCGATTGTATTCAGCAGTTCAATTACCCCGAGGCCTCACGGAACCGGTCCATCGCGGTATTCAACACGCCTCCGCCTCGAGGCGGCGAAGAAAGTGAGGACTGTCTCCACCTGAACATATTTGCCCCGAAGTCAGCAGCAGAGGGCTCCAAGGCTGTCCTCTTCTGGATCTACGGCGGTGGTTTTGTGCTTGGGGCCAGTTCCCTGCCTGTTTATGATGGCACCAGTCTTGCGGCAAACGAGGACGTAGTGGTCGTTACCAGCAACTATCGCACAAATGTCTTCGGTTTCCCTGGCTCTCCTGATCTACCTGAATCGGAATGGAATCTGGGGTGAGTCAAAAGACAATTCACTATCAGCTAATACACGCCCAATGCTGACAATAGTATAAGATTGCTCGACCAACGTCTTGCGCTCGACTGGGTCCAGCGAAACATTGCCGCCTTCGGCGGAGACCCGAGCAAAGTCACCATTGTAGGCGAAAGTGCCGGATCCATGAGTGTGGAGGCTCTCATTACAAGTCCTCCAGATCCTGTTCCTTTCCATGCTGGCATCATGGAATCCGGCGTATCAACGCTGCTGGCGGCCACTGCCGGGTCCGGTTGGAAGGCTCTAGTCAACGCTACCAACTGCCAGAATAAGAATGAGCTTGAATGTGTCCGTGCTATTCCCGCAAAGCAACTTAAAGATATCATCGAACGGAAGATGCTCACCTTCTCCCCGATTCCTGATGGAATCACATGGCCAAAGAATCCACATCAGAACCGCCAGAACTCTACGGATGGCTCGTCTAAGATCGCCCGTGTGCCTTTATTAATCGGCAGCAATGCCGATGAAGGCCAAACATTTGTCGTTGGACAGAATGCGACCGAAGCCCACACCCTTCTCAGTGCTACTCTAGGCAATAATATGACTCTGGTTCAAGCCATCCTGAAAGAATACCCGCTGGGTACTCTGGGAGTTAAGACTGAACGCGATCGTGTGGCGAAAATCCTGACTGAAGTTGGGTTTCAGTGCCCTTCGCAGCGCGTCGCTAATGACAGCGCTTTCGTGGGTATTGATGCTTGGCTATACTACTTTAATGCCAGTTTTCCGAACGCAAATCCACTAGCTGGTAGTGGGGCCTTTCACTCGGCGGAGATTGAGATGGTCTTCGGCACGTATACGCAAAAAGGGGCCACGAAGGTTCAAAAGGAACTAAGCCAGGTAATCCAGAAAACCTGGGCTGACTTTGCGAAGAATCCGTCTGCCGGACCCGGCTGGGAAACTGTCCCTCGGGTTGGGATTTTTGGTGATGGGCCGAAGACTGAAGGAGACGATGTGACCCAGGGTTTGTTTCAAACTGTTGATGCTAAGGAGCTTGATGGGCGGTGTCAGCTGTATCAGGGTTTATATGAGGCTTTGGAGGCTGGTGGGCATTAGAGATTGGCATACTCGATATTCTATAATTTCTTTAGATACTTACCTCGACATTCGCATAAAATATTTGACTTTCCTCTCTGCTTTAGCCTCTCATATCTCTGTTCTCAAAAACCTCAGTTGAAAAGCAAACAATGTCCACCAAAATTAAACACGCCTGTTCTGTCTGCAGGAGCATGAAGCATAAATCCGACGGCCAGCATCAATGCTGTAATTTTGCAAATACATGAGACAGCTATCTGGCGATTGACTGATTCCTTGGATCCCGATCGACATCTTGATTCGACGGAACTAGAGAACCTACTGCTCCAAGCTCGTGAACTGACCCTATCCCATTCAGCCCTGGAACTGAGGCGGTGCAATATTGCACTTGTGCATTTTATCCCAAGCTTCGAGTATCCGGACGTATCGTACTAAGTAAAACTTTATCTCAGGCATTGCAACTGACATATAGAGGCATTGACAAAGCGCTTGGGATGGCCAAGAGACATGTCCATGGTTGCATATTGTGAATGTTCCTTTCCAAATAGTTTGTGTTTTGCTGGCAATTGATACTTTAGAGTTTCACTGGAGTGAGTGGGAAAGTTTGCCCGTACTTTGCGATTGATCGAAACGCATCTATGGCACGAATGCCATCCATGAGACCTTTGTGAGTGCCTGTCCCCTTATATCTCCGTATTAAAGCTTCGTTCTCTCCGATAGTCTTCTTTACATCTCAATCATCAGCATAAAATTCGAGTACGTGCCTTGTATCAAATTAATACGACTTTATGATAGAAGCTCCACCCTGCGCCCTAGACTAAATAGTTAAACAGAAATATAAATTTCAATCTAAAGCTATGCTCAATCTTTATAATACCAGGCAACCTTTTTGCAAAACCATATCCGAAATAAAAACACTCAGAAGGAAAATAAACGGAAAATGTTCTAAAATATATACAATCTGAATATACCACCACCACCACCACCACCACTCTCAATAGTTCGGTCCCTCTAGAAGAGATGCTGAAGCCGGCCTCAAAGGCAGAGGAACTTCCTCCTCATAAACCGGACTCAAGGGCGTCGGCGGCCCAAAACCATACGACTCATCCGACGTAGCCTGGCGAACCTCCGGCCACCTTTCCGTCGGGGCATGTTCCGCTCTGGGTTCAGTCTCCGGCTCGACGATCTTGAGCTTCTTGTTTTTCTTCTTCTTCTTATCCCGTTTCCGGAGCGGGGCCCAGGCGCCGCCCCAGTCGTCGTCATCTTTGCGCTCTGCGTCGGGCTCGGGGTGAGTTTTGGGCTCAGGCTTCGGAAAGGAAGGCTGCTCATCCACGGCGATGGTCTCGTCGGTAGGATGCGGTGAGGCCGAGGGTGGAGGCGACGGAGTCAGCGGCCAGTCCTCGCTTACTGGCTCTGACTCTGCCTGTTGCTGTCGTTTCCCACTGTATTCACCGGTACCTTCGTCCTCCGTCGATCCATCGTATCCATGGCCGGGTTCGACTTCAGGCACGACATCCTCAAACGCTGGCTCTTCATGAATAGTTTCCTCAGAGATGCGTACCGCATCCCCATTCGCCATGGAATGCACAATATGTCGTCCGTTCTCGAGTCTCCGGAAATTAACCGTCGCCAACTTCTCCGAGTAGATCTCCGCCATAATCTGCACGATTAATCGGTCGAATGACGCATCCCGGCCAATTCCATTGAGGAACCACTCCCGCTTGAACACGGCATCGTCGGCCTCGAACTCATCCTCCATCTTCACTCGTATATAATCCTGGAACCACGTCTCGTCCCGCGGGAGCTTGGAATAGATACTCCGAGCAATGCGGAGAATATCTGGAGTGGGCACATCACGATCAAACACTTCTATGTAATGCTTTGCGTGTGCCTCAAGCCCACCGAGACCATATTTCCTCGCCGCCAGGTAGGCAAATGCGCTACGTCTGTATTCTATCGTTCGTCTGGGGATGCTGGGGTCCGGTCCATCGCGGAGAGTTTCATATTCGCCTGTGTAGAGGTAGTGAACAAGGGTATGGCCGATGTCTTCGTCAACGTCGAGACTAGACACGAATTTAAGACTGGGATTGTAGCCCTGTTCGAAAGTCTTGGGACTTCTCCGTAGTTGGGGGAATTGACGCAGGTAGAATTCTGGGATGATGTATTCATCTCGACCGATGATGAGAGTCACGACTGGGGCTTTGTAGGGGCTGGTTTTGAGTCGTTAGTTGGCCGTGTTTGCAATTCGTCTATTTTTTTTTTTTTTTTTTTTTGGTGATGGATAAAAGAATGAATGAGGGCTTCAATCGAACCTTGTCGTCGGTTGTGGATATTCCCTAACCTCGCCGTCCATGTACGACGACGTCTCATCGATGGGATCTAGATGCATGGTCGTTCGTCCGCTAGTCTCTCCTTTCCTTTCCTTTCCTTTCCTTTCTCTTTTCTTTCCTTCTTGCTTTGCTTTGCTTTGCTCAACTCTCTTTTACTCTTTAACCAAGATTCCAAGAATAATCACTAAATCAACACACCACTGCAATCCCTAAAAAAGTGTCCAAAACCAAAACAAACCGGAGAATTTCCTACCCCCACCCAGACGAATCCCCTCTTTATTAAAGAAAACCGCCTCACCCCCAATGCAATAAATTCTTCACCCTTTCTTTTTCTTCCAAGGCATGAATGAATGAAGAGGCAACGATCAGGGATTAAATGCAGGTATGAGCTGTCCAGTCACACTATCTGAATAGGGTCGTGCGTCGAATGGGATCCGCCAGACACGTTGGGCTCCATAGCCTCCATCCTTCCGGGCAACC